>NW_028159117.1:90000-91878 GCF_964263955.1 Coregonus lavaretus
AATACAGAGAGAGAGAGAGAGAGAGAGAGACTACAGAGAGAGAGAGATAGAGAATACAGAGAGAGAGAGAGAATACAGAGAGAGAGAGAATACAGAGAGAGAATACAGAGAGAGAGAATACAGAGAGAGAATACACAGAGAGAGAGAGAGAGAATACAGAGAGAGAGAGAGAATACAGAGAGTGTGAGAATACAGAGAGAGAGAATACAGAGAGAGAGAGAATACAGAGAGAGAGAGAATACAGAGAGAGAGAGAGAATACAGAGAGAGTGAGAATACAGAGAGAGAGAATACAGAGAGAGAGAGAGAATACAGAGAGAGAGACTACATAGAGAGAGAGAATACAGAGAGAGTGAGAATACAGAGAGAGAGGATACAGGGAGAGAATACAGAGAGAGAATACAGAGAGAGAGAGAATACACAGAGAGAGAGAGAGAATACAGAGAGAGAGAGAACACACAGAGAGAGAGAGAGAGAGAGAGAGAGAATACAGAGAGAGAGAGAGAATACAGAGAGAGAGAGAGAGAATACAGAGAGAGAGAGAAAACAGAGAGAGAGATAGAATACAGAGAGAGAGAATACAGAGAGAGAGAGAGAATACAGAGAGTGTGAGAATACAGAGAGAGAGAGAATACAGAGAGAGAGAGAGAATACAGAGAGAGAGAGAATACAGAGAGAGTGAGAATACAGAGAGAGAGAATACAGAGAGAGAGAGAGAATACAGAGAGAGAGACTACATAGAGAGAGAGAATACAGAGAGAGTGAGAATACAGAGAGAGAGGATACAGGGAGAGAATACAGAGAGAGAATACAGAGAGAGAGAGAATACACAGAGAGAGAGAGAGAGAGAGAATACAGAGAGAGAATAGAGAGAGAGAATACAGAGAGAGAATACAGAGAGAGAGAACAGAGAGAGAGATAGAATACAGAGAGAGAGAGAGAGAATACAGAGAGAGAGAGAAAACAGAGAGAGAGATAGAATACAGAGAGAGAGAATACAGAGAGAGAGAGAGAATACAGAGAGAGAGAGAATACAGAGAGAGAGAGAGAATACAGAGAAATAAAAAAAGAGAGTGAGGGTTGACAGTAACGCCCTCCTGAAATGGGAGCACCTCCACTCTCACTAATGCAGACCGTGTGTGTGTGTGTGTGTCTGTGTGTGTGTGTGTGTATTTGTGTGTGTGTCTGTATGTGTGTGTGTGTGGGTGGGTGGGTGGGACCGGCGCTGCGCTCCAAATTGAAATGTTGAGGAAGGTGATGACAGGAGAGAAGTGAACCAGGGGTTTCCTCTCGGAGGCCAGATGTTACACACAGAACCTCATAGGTCTGCTGCACATTTAGATTTAATAAGTACTGCAGTCAGCCTGGAGGAGAGAGGGGGAGGAGAGAGGGGGAGGAGAGGGGGGGAGGAGAGAGGGGGGGAGGGAGGAGAGAGGGAGGAGAGAGAGGGAGGAGAGAGGGGGAGGAGAGAGGGGGAGGAGAGAGAGGGAGGAGAGAGGGGGAGGAGAGAGGGAGGAGAGAGAGGGAGGAGAGGGGGAGGAGAGAGGGGGAGGAGAGAGAGGGAGGAGAGAGAGGGAGGAGAGGGGGAGGAGAGAGAGGGAGGAGAGAGGGGGAGGAGAGAGGGGGAGGAGAGGGGGAGGAGAGAGGGGGAGGAGAGGGGGAGGAGAGAGAGGGAGGAGAGGGGGAGGAGAGAGAGGGAGGAGAGAGAGGGAGGAGAGGGGGAGGAGAGAGGGGGAGGAGAGAGAGAGAGGGGGAGGAGAGAGGGGGAGGAGAGGGGAGGAGAGGGAGGGAGGAGAGGGGGGGGAGAGGGGGGGGGAGGAGAGAGAGGGGAGGGAGAGGGGGGAGGAGAGAAGGGGGGAGAGAGGGGGAGGAGTGGGGG
>NW_028159116.1:0-22758 GCF_964263955.1 Coregonus lavaretus
TTCCTTTCCTTTCCTTGCCCTTGCCCTTCCTTTCCTTTCCTTTCCTTTCCTTTCCTTTCCTTTCCTTTCCTTTCCTTTCCTTTCATTTCCTTCCTTTCCTCTCATTTTGTCTCCTTTACTCTCCCCCTTATCAACACCCATAGACTCATATAACAGTTCAAGGCATCTCTGTGTTAACAAGAGAAATAACATCAACACCCACACTCTCCTATTATCACAACAGCACTGGTCTTCCTCTTCCTCCTCCTCCTCCTCCTCCTCCTCCTCCTCCTCCTCCTCCTCCTCCTCCTCCTCCTCCTCACATCCTCACTTCCTCCTCCTCCTCCTCTTCCTCCTCCTCCAACTATCTTGTCACTTCCTTTCACAAACAGGGAATAATAATTGCTTCCACTCCTAACCCCCGACCCCCCTGCTTATGTGCGTATCAACATAAGAGACACCGGTTCACTTGCTCCAATGGAAAAAATAAGACTAGACAGAGAGAGAAAAAAAGAGAAAATAAGTCAACATTTGGAGGCTCCATTGAGCAGGGTGTGCAGCGGTAGCAGGGGAGCGGTTTGGCGTGACAGGAGAGGCTTGGTGACGCTCGGATCAGTGAGTTCAGAGCAGCTACGCACCATTCACTGGCTTTGAATGGAGGAGGCACTGCCAAACCCACAACCCGTACATACGTTGTTTTTCTGTCTGTCATTGTCTGGGAGGAGAAAGGAGGAAATAAAACAACAGGGGAAAACGAGAGAACTTGTCCGGCGTAGCTGTTTGTTAAGGTGTCAGTGGGGTGGTTTCTATTCAGACAGACGATGGCCACATCTGGTGCAACATTACCATAAACAGACACAACGTTTACACTGAGAAATATGTGATTTATCCTTGTGTTATATTCACTATAATAGGAATAATATGTGATTTATCCTTGTGTTATATTCACTATAATAGGAATAATATGTGATTTTTATCCTTGTGTTATATTCACTATAGCAGGAATAATATGTGATTAATCCTTGTGTTATATTTACTATAGCAGGAATAATGTGATTTTTCCTTGCCTTACATTCACTGTAATAGGAATATTTCCTTAGACTTTGTAATATTTCCTTAGACCCAGTGAAAATGTGATGTTCCTGTATTATATATATATATATATATATATATATATATATATATATATATATATATATATATATATATATATATATATCAACACTATGAGGTTGTAATAACCCTGTGAAATTGTAAAAAGTGTTAATGCCCCTTTTAGTTTAAGAGATGTTTGAAAAGACCGCCTGAAATTTCAGCCTGTTTTGATTGGATGGAGTTTTGGCGATAGAAAAGTGGTAAATTAGTCAATAGACCAATAAGCAAGAGAGTTCCAACCCTCTCTGCCAATAAAACGGCTCGTTTTCAGTTGTTACCTCCCCACTCTGACCACTCTCCAGACAGTCCTATCAAAATTCTTTGTTGAGAAATGACTCTTTGCTAAGAAGCTATTTTTGTTTACTTTAAAACATGTTCGTTGAAAACAATCACAATAAGCTACTTAATTATTATCCAGATATGATTTAATATTGAGATAAAAACGGCTGCATTGGATCTTTAATATTTACCTATACATTTGATATGTACTTCTATATTGTAATATTTAATTCTATATTGTAATATTTACTTCCATATTGTAATATTTACTTATATATTGTAATATTTACTTATATATGTAATATGTAATTCTATATTGTAATATTTAATTCTATATTGTAATATTTACTTATATATTGTAATATTTACTTATACTTTTGATATGTACTTCTATATTGTAATATGTAATTCTATATTGTAATATTTAATTCTATATTGTAATATGTAATTCTATATTGTAATATTTAATTCTATATTGTAATATGTACTTCTATATTGTAATATTTACTTATACTTTTGATATGTACTTCTATATTGTAATATTTAATTCTATATTGTAATATTTACTTATATATTGTAATATGTACTTCTATATTGTAAAATGTACTTCCATATTGTAATATTTACTTCTAAATTGTAATATTTACTTATATATTGTAATATTGACTTCCATATTATAATATTGACTTATATATTTTAATATTTACATCTATCTTGTTATATTTAATTCTATATTGTAATATCTAATTCTATATTGTAATATTTACTTCTATATTGTCCCCATAGTGATAACAGCAACATAATCAAGAATGCTTTTCCAATACAGTTAACTTCCTACTTGTTCTACTGTTGCCTTCTCATCTTATATTATCTATTCTATTCTATTCTATTCTGTTCTATTCTATTCTGTTCTATTCCATTCTGTTCTATTGTATTGTATTGTATTCTATTTCATTCTATTATATTCTATTCCATTCTATTGTATTGTATTGTATTGTATTATATTTCATTCTATTATATTCTATTCCATTCTATTCTATTCTATTCTAATATATTATATTCTGTTCTATTCTATTCTATTCTATTCTGTTCTATTCTAGTATATTCTATTCTGTTCTATTCTATTCTATTCTGTTCTATTCTATTATATTCTATTATATTGTATTCTATTCTGTTCTATTGTATTCTATTCTGTTCTATTCCATTCTATTCTATTGTATTGTATTGTATTGTATTGTATTGTATTGTATTTCATTCTATTATATTCTATTCCATTCTATTCTATTCTATTCTAATATATTATATTATATTCTGTTCTATTCTATTCTATTCTATTCTAATATATTATATTATATTCTATTCCATTATATTCTATTCTGTTCTATTCTATTCTATTTTATTCTGTTCTATTCCATTCTATTATATTCTGTTCTAATATATTATATTCTGTTCTATTCTATTCTATTCTAATATATTCTATTCTATTCCATTCTATTCTATTCTATTCTATTCTGTTCTGTTCTGTTCTATTCTATTCTATTCTGTTCTATTCGATTCTATTCTGTTCTATTCTATTCTATTCTATTCTATTCTATTCTATTCTATTCTGTTCTATTCTATTCTATTCTGTTCTATTCCATTCCATTCTATTCTAATATATTATATTCTGTTCTGTTCTATTCTATTCTATTCTATTCTGTTCTGTTCTATTCTATTCTATTCTATTCTGTTCTATTCTATTCTGTTCTATTCTATTCTATTCTATTCTATTCTATTCTGTTCTATTCCATTCCATTCTATTCTAATATATTATATTCTGTTCTGTTCTATTCTATTCTATTCTGTTCTGTTCTATTCTATTCTATTCTATTCTGTTCTATTCTATTCTATTCTATTCTATTCTATTCTATTCTGTTCTATTCCATTCCATTCTATTCTAATATATTATATTCTGTTCTATTCTATTCTATTCTATTCTTACACATTTCTATACCTGGTCAGGGCGATGCATAAAGACTTACCTATGGTTTCCTGATCCATTTTTTACCCTGGAAATTCTTCCCATATTCTGTTGATACGTCTCCCAAGGGGCTGAATTGGCGTGTAGTATCCTGGAAGTGAAATGTAAAGGTCATTTCCGATTGAGCCGACATATGCAGTGTTTAACTTGAACGCAGTCTCCGCGAATGCGGGAACAACGCCTTTAAAATTTAACACGAGCTATACCGCAGATCTTCCGCGATACTTCTGCAGTACGGATTGAATCCAGCCTACAAGTCTACATTGCCATACACTGGGTATACGTTGTAGATAATGTTTATCCGCCAACAAGTTATATTCTTACAATAAATACTTTTCAATTTTCTGCTTCATCAACTCACAGGCACACACTCCAGTGCACTACAAAAATACATCCATCCGTAGCAGTAATTCAAATCTTTCTTTTGAAGGCTATAGTTCAGGAATAAAGAATTATCCAGTCCCTTGGTCCCATAGCCTTCTGTATGATTTCCAGCCAAGGAAACATACATTTATTTAACATACTGAAGAACAGCCTGCTGAAGCGTGACAGCATACCTGGATTATAAACACTGACTCTGTCTATGGATAGTGTGTCTGTGTGTGTGTGTGTATGTGTGTGTGTATGTGTGTGTGTGTTCATCGTGTGCTAATGTTAAAATAAATCAGCCCGAACTTGACTGTTATATGTCCTGGTGAAAGATGCATGACAGTCGGCCTTGCTGCGTTTACCTGCTGCTGTATTATTTAAAGAGCCCAGCCAGCATGACACACAACCCCAACCTCCCCCTCCTCTTTCTCTCTTTTCTACGGAATGCACCCGCGGCATGCTGGGAAGTTAATGGAGCCTTCTTATCTGTCCGCAGGAAGTCCATCCCTTGATGAGCCTCACGCCGAGCGCCGTGGATATGCTTCAGGATTAGCTGAAGCTGCATCCCAAATGGCGGGCTATTCCCTATACAGTAACACTACTGTAGACCAGGGGGCCATAGGAGCAGTCCAGAGGGCCCTGGTCTAAAGTAGGGCACTATACAGGGAACAAGGGTGCCGTTTGGGACGTAAGCCTGACTCTGTTACCCCGTCGGATTGAGCCCTTCACAGGAGGTTACATAGTGTTGTCCTTCCTCCTCGTCTCTCTCCTTCCTCATCGTCTCTCTCCTTCCTCCTCGTCTCTCTAATTCCTGTTAGTCTCTCTCCTTCTTCCTCGTCTCCCTCCTTCCTCCTCGTCTCCCTCCTTCCTCCTCGTCTCTCTCCTTCCTCCTCGTCTCCTTCCTTCCTCCTCGTCTCCCTCCTTGCTCCTCGTCTCTCTCCTTCCTCCTCGTCTCTCTCCTTCCTCCTCGTCTCTCTCCTTCCTCCTCGTCTCTCTCCTTCCTCCTCGTCTCCCTCCTTCCTCCTCGTCTCTCTCCTTCCTCCTCGTCTCTTTCCTTCCTCCTCGTCTCCCTCCTTCCTCCTCGTCTCTTTCCTTCCTCCTCGTCTCCCTCCTTCCTCCTCGTCTCTCTCCTTCCTCCTCGTCTCTTTCCTTCCTCCTCGTCTCCCTCCTTCCTCCTCGTCTCTTTCCTTCCTCCTCGTCTCCCTCCTTCCTCCTCGTCTCTCTCCTTCCTCCTCGTCTCTCTCCTTCCTCCTCGTCTCTCTCCTTCCTCCTCGTCTCTCTCCTTCCTCCTCGTCTCTCTAATTCCTGTTAGTCTCTCTCCTTCTTCCTCGTCTCTCTCCTTCCTCCTCGTCTCTCTCCTTCCTCCTCGTCTCTCTCTCTGTCTCTTACTTCCAGAGAATAAAAGAAGAGCGGAGAGCTTCAAGCCAGGCGTGTCATGTTGTCATGTTCAGGGGTAATGATATCTCCATGTTACGTCTTTCTGCAATTAAATCCCCGTTAAAATATACAACACACAAAAAAAAACACAACCACCTTTAAACAGGAGCAACAGAGGCAGAACATCTGCTTGTGGTGCTTTTATGCATCAACGATTGTTGTGTCGCAGCTGAAAAAAGCTGAAAATGTATCTGGATTTATAATTCATGGCAAGGCTTTGTGTGTTGTGTTCTGAGAGGCTGTGCTAATGCATTCTGTCTCACTAGCTAGTGGAATATAGTGCTGTAAAACCAAGCAGGCCAAAACCCATGTATGAACAAAAAGACAAGAGCTGGGTCCGAACGCACACACACACACACACACACACAGACACACACACACACACACACACACACACACACACACACACACACACACACACACACACACACACACACACACATACACACATACACACATACATATACACACACATACACACACACACACATACACACACACACACACATACACACACATACATACACAGATACACACACACACTCACACGCACACACAGACACACACAAACACACACACACATACACAAACACACTCACACGCACACACACACATACACACATACACACACATGCACGCACACACACACACAAGCAGGAGCTGGGGATAATACACACAGACACACACACACACACACACACACACACACACACACACACACACACACACACACACACACAGACAGAGGATCTGGGGCCTAACATGCCAACAACAAACACACAGGTATCAAACTGAGTCCTGTGGAGAAGTTATTTTAGTACACAGCTGAATGTTTAGTACTGTAGTTCCTGTAGATCCTGTAGTTACTGTAGTTCCTGTAGTTACTGTAGTTACTGTAGTTACTGTAGTTCCTGTAGTTCCTGTAGTTACTGTAGATCATGTAGTTACTATAGATCCTGTAGTTACTGTAGTTACTATAGCTCCTGTAGTTACTATAGATCCTGTAGTTACTGTAGTTACTGTAGTTCCAGTAGATCCTGTTGTTCCTGTAGTTCCTGTAGTTACTGTAGTTACTGTAGTTACTGTAGTTCCTGTAGATCCTGTAGTTACTGTAGTTCCTGTAGTTACTGTAGTTCCTGTAGATCCTGTAGTTACTGTAGTTCCTGTAGTTACTGTAGTTCCTGTAGATCCTGTAGTTACTGTAGTTACTGTAGTTACTGTAGTTCCTGTAGATCCTGTAGTTACTGTAGTTCCTGTAGTTACTGTAGTTCCTGTAGTTACTGTAGTTACTGTAGTTACTGTAGTTCCTGTAGATCCTGTAGTTACTGTAGTTACTGTAGTTACTGTAGTTCCTGTAGTTACTGTAGTTCCTGTAGTTCCTGTAGTTACTGTAGTTACTGTAGATCCTGTAGTTCCTGTAGTTACTGTAGATCCTGTAGATCCTGTAGTTACTGTAGTTCCTGTAGTTACTGTAGTTCCTGTAGTTCCTGTAGTTCCTGTAGTTACTGTAGTTCCTGTAGTTCCTGTAGTTACTGTAGTTACTGTAGTTACTGTAGTTCCTGTAGATCCTGTAGTTCCTGTAGTTACTGTAGATCCTGTAGTTACTGTAGTTCCTGTAGTTCCTGTAGTTACTGTAGTTCCTGTAGATCCTGTAGATCCTGTGGTCCTCTGTAGCTCAGCTGGTAGAGCACGGCGCTTGTAACGCCAAGGTAGTGGGTTCGATCCCCTGGACCACCCATACGTATAAATGTATGCACGCATGACTGTAAGTAGCTTTGGATAAAAGCGTCTGCTAAATGGCATATATTATATATCCTGTAGTTACTGTAGTTACTGTAGTTACTCTAGCTCCTGTAGTTACTGTAGCTCCTGTAGTTCCTGTAGTTCCCATCTCTGGGACAACGCCTGCTAAAAGAGGCCTGAACTGCCTCCCACACCCTAATCCCTTTACAGTGCACTACTTTCAACCAGGACCAATTGGGCTTTGTTTCAAAAGCAGATTAGATTAGATTTGAGATGAGATGTTTATTTAGTCACATGCACAGGGTAGCAGATGTAGTTGCAGTGTACAGTGAAATACTTCAGCTCCAAGCTTCAACAGTGCAGGTGTGCATGAAACGATACAAAAATATATATATATATATACAGTAACAGTCAAAAGTTTGGACACACCTACTCATTCAAGGGCTTTTCTTTATTTTTACTATTTTCTACATTGTAGAAAAATAGTGAAGACATCAAAACTATTAAATAACACATATGGAATCATGTAGTAACCAAAAAATTGTTAAACAAATCAAAATATATTTTATATTTGAGATTCTTCAAATAGCCACCCTTTGCCTTGATGACAGCTTTGCACACTCTTGGCATTCTCTCAACCAGCTTCACCTGGAATGCTTTTCCAACAGTCTTGAAGGAGTTCCCACGTATGCTGAGCACTTTTTGCCTTCTTTTCCTTCACTCTGCGGTCCGACTCATCCCAAACCATCTCAATTGGGTTGAGGTCGGGGGATTATTGTGGAGGCCAGGTCATCTGATGTAGCACTCCATAATTCGCCTTCTTGGTCAAATAGCCCTTACACAGCCTGGAGGTATGTTTGGGTCATTATCCTGTTGAAAAACAAATGATAGTCCCACTAAGCCCAAACCAGATGTGATGGAGTATCGCTGCAGAATGCTGTGGTAGCCATGCTGGTTAAGTGTGCCTTGAATTCTAAATAAATCACAGACAGTGTCACCAGCAAAGCACCCCCACACTATAACACCTCCTCCTCCATGCTTTACGGTGGGAAATACACATGCGGAGATCATCCATTCACCCACACCGCGTCTCATAAAGATACGGCGGTTGGAACCAAAAATCTCAAATTTGGACTCCAGACCAAAGGACAGATTTCCACCGGTCTAATGTCCATTGCTCGTGTTTCTTGGCCCAAGCAGGTCTCTTCTTCTTATTGGTGTCCCTTTAGTAGTGATTTTCTTTGCAGCAATTCAACCATGAAGGCCTGATTCACACAGTCCCCTCTGAACAGTTGATGTTGAGATGTGTCTGTAACTTGAACTCTGTGAAGCATTTATTTGGGCTGCAATTTCTGAGGCTGGTAACTCTAATGAGCTTATCCTCTGCAGCAGAGGTAACTCTGGGTATTTCCATTCCTGTGGCGGTCCTCATGAGAGCCAGTTTCATCATATCGCTTGATGGTTTTTGCAACTGCACTTGCATAAACTTTAAAAGATCTAGTAGGTGTGTCCAAACTTTTGACTGGTAGTGTATATAATAATAATAATAATAATAATAATAATAATAATAATAATAATAATAATAATATTAAATAAATCAACCCTGTGACAATGATAAATCTAGATGTCCATTGGGGCAGGGTGCGTTCGGCTGAGCGTACCACCTTCAGTAGCGCCTTGCAGTCAGCAGCGGTGGAGTTGCCGTACCAGGCTGTGATGCAGACCGACAGCATGCTCTCGACGGTGCAGACCGACAGTATGCTCTCGACGGTGCAGCGGACAGTGTGCTCTCGACGGTGCTCCTGTAGAATGTACAAGGTTTTGACCGTCTCCATGGTGACCCCATTGATGAGGATGGGGGGGGGGGCGTGTCCAGCCTGGTTCCTACTGAAGTCCACAATCATCTCCTTAGTTTATCTGACGTTGAGGGGAGAGGCTGTTTACCTGGCCTACCTCCTCCCTGTAGGCCGTCTAGTCATTGTTGGTGATCGGACCTACTACTGTCGTGTCGTCAGAGAACTTAATGATGGAGTTGGAACTGTGTGAGGATACGCAGTCGTAGTAATACAGGGAGTACAGGAGGGGACTGAGTACGAAGCCTTGTGGGGCCCCCGTGTTGAGGATCACTGTGGAGGAGGTAATGTTGCCTACCTTCACCACCTGGGGGGCGGTCCGTCAGGAAGTCCAGGACCCAGTTGCACAGGGAGGAGTTCAGTCCCAGGGGGACCAATCAGTGGCCACTTCTCCTGATTGCACCACCTGTTTTTTTATGGTTTTCATTACCCAATTTACATCACACATCCACTTGTTTTAAAAGCCAGTCAGTTGTGTTTTCTGACAGAGACTCTTTTTGTTTGTGAGTTTGGATACTGTGGTGTCTTGTTTTTTTTTTGTGTACTCATTTGTTGTTTACTCCATATGGTAACTATATTGTTTGTTTGTTCCTGGGAAAAGGGGATTTTTATGCAAGTCGCCCTTGGGCATACACTACCCGTAGGAAAACGTCGTCTAAAAACACTAGTTGGACCTGAGCGGACCACCCACTGTACTGTTGTATAGTTAGTAGCAAGTTTAGTGGTTCTTGAGGCAGGGCAAGATCAAGTTTAGTTTTTTTTTTCACATTATTGTTTCATTCCTTTGGGGTCCAGCTCAGCCCCTTTTCCCCAAACCTTTACCGTGTGTTTTATAATAAACGTTTTTGTGTTTGACGGTAGCTTTGTGTTTGTCTGCGTATTTTTGTTCTCGCTGTTCTTTGGAAATATTCTAATTAGCGTGAGTTATGTCACGGGTCTCTTTTCCATTCCACCCTAGACTTTTAAAGCCACGGGGTTCGTAACATTACATTTGAGATTTTAGTGATGTAGCAGACGCTCTTATCCAGAGCGACTTATATGAGCAATTAGGGTTAAGTGCCTTGCTCAAGGGCACATCTACAGATTTTTCACCTAGTCGGCTCGGGGATTAGAACCAGCAACCTTTCGGTTACTGGCACAACGCTCTTACCCACTAAGCTACCTGCCGCCTGTATTGGTATTGAAGGCTGAGCTGTAGTCGATGAACAGCATCCTAACATGTGCACATTCCTCTTGTCCAGGTGGGTGAGGGCAGTGTGCAGTGCAATGGTTATTTGCCTCGTCTGTGGATCTGTCAGGGCGGTAGATGAATTGGAGAGTGTGGAGTGTGTCTGGGAGAGGGAGGAGGTGATATGGTCTTTGACTAGCCTCTCAAAGCACTTCATAATGCCTACCAATCTCACTCAAAATGAAGGGCGGCAGGTAGCTTAGTGGTTAAGAGTGTTGTGCCAGTAACCGAAAGGTCGCTGATTCTAATCCCCGAGCCAACTAGGTGAAAAATCTATCGATGTGCCCTTAAGCAAGGCACTGAACCCTAATTGCTCATGTAAGTCGCGCTGGATAAGAGCGTCTGCTAAATGACTAAAATGTAAAATAACTGCTTTTCAAATGTGTATATACATGGACATTTTTTTTCTTAAAGCTAGAATCTGTAATTGCTACATCTATTTTCGGACTTATAAATTAATGATATATATATACCCATCGATTCTTAAGGAATATAACTTATAAATTAATTATATGTACCCTTTTGATTCTTAAAGAATATATAACTTGTAAATGCCTAATGAGCTTAGTTCAACTGTCGTACCCCGTCAGAACCCCCAAATATAAGCTTGTTATACTCCCGATGTTTGTAAACAAGATAAATGCAACTGTAATTTTTATGTCATGCATCCATCCCTCTGCCTATGAATTAGAGAGTGGTTTCATGTATCTAGGCTAGGGTTCTTCAATTCCAGGTCCTGGCTAACGTCAGTTTGCTAATTTAGTAACAAGTAGCTAACACGTTATGCTAACTAGCTAGCTACATCAGAAAGGGTTGAAACTCACATTATCTTTCGTTGTTGCTGACGCATTAGCTACGAATCAAAATGAGACCCTCAACTACCCTAAATGTGATTATCTAGAACAGGGTTCTTCAATTCCGGTCCTAGCTAACGTTAGTTTGCTAATTTAGTAACAAGTAGCTAACACGTTATGCTAACTAGCTAGCTACATCAGAAAGGGTTGAAACTCACATTATCTTTCGTTGTTGCTGACGCATTAGCTACGAATCAAAATAAGACCCTCAACTACCCTAAATGTGATTATCTAGAACAGGGTTCTTCAATTCCAGGTCCTGGAGGGCCGAAACACCTCTGTTTTTCCATCCTCTCCTTCTAATCAGGGGCTAATTCAGACCTGGGACACCAGGTGAGTGCGATTAACTACCAGGTAGAAATAAAAAAAACAGAAGTGTTTCGGCCCTGCAGGACCGGAATTGAAGAACCCTGATCTAGGCCAATCCATCAGCATTTTACCGAAACAGAGGCTTGGTGACCACTTTTGTTACTATTTCAATATTATTTAAATACAATTATTATGAATTATTTCAATATTCATATTAATATTGATTCCATCTTTAAGAATATCAACAAAAAAAAAAACATATAGGAATCGGTTGCTAATCGTTCAAATGAAATGAAACAGCAAATTGTACAGCCGTCATTACGATGGTATATTTCCATGTTTATCATAGACAGCTTTTCCTATTTACTGGACATCTACTACTGCTCCTGTTTTCCAAAAACATTCCGAAAGGTTTAAAGTAAAGAAAAAGAACCTTCATAACTGCATCCATCCACCCGTCCTTAGCTACAGTAGTGACCCTACGTGACTTTGTTTTCCAACAACATTTCACGTCCAGAAAGATAATCCAGCCTTTTTTCAACACCAATTTAAATGTGCCTCGGCCGAAAGCAATTAAAAGCTTTTCTAAAAAAGCTCAGAGGGCTCATCTCCTCACTGCTAATGATGACAGGGGGGGCATGGGAGGGGGTAGGAGAAGGGTGGTAGGGGGGCATGGGAGGGGGCATGGGAGGGGGTAGGAGAGGGGTGGTAGGGGGGCATGGGAGGGGGCATGGGAGGGGGTAGGAGAAGGGTGGTAGGGGGGCATGGGAGGGGGCATGGGAGGGGGTAGGAGAAGGGTGGTAGGGGGGCATGGGAGGGGGTAGGAGAGGGGTGGTAGGGGGGCATGGGAGGGGGCATGGGAGGGGGTAGGAGAGGGGTGGCAGAGGGGCATGGGAGGGGGCATGGGAGGGGGTAGGAGAAGGGTGGTAGGGGGGCATGGGAGGGGGCATGGGAGGGGGTAGGAGAGGGGTGGCAGAGGGGCTGTGAAGGGGGCTGGGAAAGGGGCTGGAAGGGGGCACCAACCCACCATCCGTCATTATGACACAAAGTAACAGTTGAGTTTTTCCGGTCAAGTCATGCCGACCGACCCAACATTAACAACCAATACATTATAATACGTATAATAGAGATGACATATAAAGACCAGCCTGCCAATACATTATAATGTTATAGAGATGACATATAAAGACCAGCCTGCCAATACATTATAATACGTATAATAGAGATGACATATAAAGACCAGCATGCCAATACATTATAATGTTATAGAGATGACATATAAAGACCAGCCTGCCAATACATTATAATACGGATAATAGAGATGACATATAAAGACCAGCATGCCAATACATTATAATGTTATAGAGATGACATATAAAGACCAGCATGCCAATACATTATAATGTTATAGAGATGACATATAAAGACCAGCATGCCAATACATTATAATACGGATAATAGAGATGACATATAAAGACCAGCATGCCAATACATTATAATGTTATAGAGATGACATATAAAGACCAGCATGCCAATACATTATAATGTTATAGAGATGACATATAAAGACCAGCATGCCAATACATTATAATGTTATAGAGATGACATATCAAGACCAGCCTGCCAATACATTATAATGTTATAGAGATGACATATAAAGACCAGCATGCCAATACATTATAATGTTATAGAGATGACATATAAAGACCAGCATGCCAATACATTATAATGTTATAGAGATGACATATAAAGACCAGCATGCCAATACATTATAATGTTATAGAGATGACATATAAAGACCAGCATGCCAATACATTATAATGTTATAGAGATGACATATAAAGACCAGCATGCCAATACATTATAATGTTATAGAGATGACATATAAAGACCAGCATGCCAATACATTATAATGTTATAGAGATGACATATAAAGACCAGCATGCCAATACATTATAATGTTATAGAGATGACATATAAAGACCAGCATGCCAATACATTATAATGTTATAGAGATGACATATAAACACCAGCATGCCAATACATTATAATGTTAAAGAGATGACATATAAAGACCAGCATGCCAATACATTATAATACGGATAATAGAGATGACATATAAAGACCAGCATGCCAATACATTATAATGTTATAGAGATGACATATAAAGACCAGCATGCCAATACATTATAATGTTATAGAGATGACATATAAAGACCAGCATGCCAATACATTATAATACGGATAATAGAGATGACATATAAAGACCAGCATGCCAATACATTATAATGTTATAGAGATGACATATAAAGACCAGCATGCCAATACATTATAATGTTATAGAGATGACATATAAAGACCAGCATGCCAATACATTATAATGTTATAGAGATGACATATCAAGACCAGCCTGCCAATACATTATAATGTTATAGAGATGACATATAAAGACCAGCATGCCAATACATTATAATGTTATAGAGATGACATATAAAGACCAGCATGCCAATACATTATAATGTTATAGAGATGACATATAAAGACCAGCATGCCAATACATTATAATGTTATAGAGATGACATATAAAGACCAGCATGCCAATACATTATAATGTTATAGAGATGACATATAAAGACCAGCATGCCAATACATTATAATGTTATAGAGATGACATATAAAGACCAGCATGCCAATACATTATAATGTTATAGAGATGACATATAAAGACCAGCATGCCAATACATTATAATGTTATAGAGATGACATATAAAGACCAGCATGCCAATACATTATAATGTTATAGAGATGACATATAAACACCAGCATGCCAATACATTATAATGTTAAAGAGATGACATATAAAGACCAGCATGCCAATACATTATAATGTTATAGAGATGACATATAAAGACCAGCATGCCAATACATTATAATGTTATAGAGATGACATATAAAGACCAGCATGCCAATACATTATAATGTTATAGAGATGACATATAAAGACCAGCATGCCAATACATTATAATGTTATAGAGATGACATATAAAGACCAGCATGCCAATACATTATAATGTTATAGAGATGACATATAAAGACCAGCATGCCAATACATTATAATGTTATAGAGATGACATATAAAGACCAGCATGCCAATACATTATAATGTTATAGAGATGACATATAAAGACCAGCCTGCCAATACATTATAATACGGATAATAGAGATGACATATAAAGACCAGCATGCCAATACATTATAATGTTATAGAGATGACATATAAAGACCAGCATGCCAATACATTATAATACGGATAATAGAGATGACATATAAAGACCAGCATGCCAATACATTATAATGTTATAGAGATGACATATAAAGACCAGCATGCCAATACATTATAATGTTATAGAGATGACATATAAAGACCAGCATGCCAATACATTATAATGTTATAGAGATGACATATCAAGACCAGCCTGCCAATACATTATAATGTTATAGAGATGACATATAAAGACCAGCATGCCAATACATTATAATGTTATAGAGATGACATATAAAGACCAGCATGCCAATACATTATAATGTTATAGAGATGACATATAAAGACCAGCATGCCAATACATTATAATGTTATAGAGATGACATATAAAGACCAGCATGCCAATACATTATAATGTTATAGAGATGACATATAAAGACCAGCATGCCAATACATTATAATGTTATAGAGATGACATATAAAGACCAGCATGCCAATACATTATAATGTTATAGAGATGACATATAAAGACCAGCATGCCAATACATTATAATGTTATAGAGATGACATATAAAGACCAGCATGCCAATACATTATAATGTTATAGAGATGACATATAAAGACCAGCATGCCAATACATTATAATGTTATAGAGATGACATATAAAGACCAGCATGCCAATACATTATAATGTTATAGAGATGACATATAAAGACCAGCATGCCAATACATTATAATGTTATAGAGATGACATATAAAGACCAGCATGCCAATACATTATAATGTTATAGAGATGACATATAAAGACCAGCATGCCAATACATTATAATGTTATAGAGATGACATATAAAGACCAGCATGCCAATACATTATAATGTTATAGAGATGACATATAAAGACCAGCATGCCAATACATTATAATGTTATAGAGATGACATATAAAGACCAGCATGCCAATACATTATAATGTTATAGAGATGACATATAAAGACCAGCATGCCAATACATTATAATGTTATAGAGATGACATATAAACACCAGCATGCCAATACATTATAATGTTAAAGAGATGACATATAAAGACCAGCATGCCAATACATTATAATGTTATAGAGATGACATATAAAGACCAGCATGCCAATACATTATAATGTTATAGAGATGACATATAAAGACCAGCATGCCAATACATTATAATGTTATAGAGATGACATATAAAGACCAGCATGCCAATACATTATAATGTTATAGAGATGACATATAAAGACCAGCATGCCAATACATTATAATGTTATAGAGATGACATATAAAGACCAGCATGCCAATACATTATAATGTTATAGAGATGACATATAAAGACCAGCATGCCAATACATTATAATGTTATAGAGATGACATATAAAGACCAGCATGCCAATACATTATAATGTTATAGAGATGACATATAAAGACCAGCATGCCAATACATTATAATGTTATAGAGATGACATATAAAGACCAGCATGCCAATACATTATAATGTTATAGAGATGACATATAAAGACCAGCATGCCAATACATTATAATGTTATAGAGATGACATATAAAGACCAGCATGCCAATACATTATAATGTTATAGAGATGACATATAAAGACCAGCATGCCAATACATTATAATGTTATAGAGATGACATATAAAGACCAGCATGCCAATACATTATAATGTTATAGAGATGACATATAAAGACCAGCATGCCAATACATTATAATGTTATAGAGATGACATATAAAGACCAGCCTGCCAATACATTATAATGTTATAGAGATGACATATAAAGACCAGCCTGCCAATACATTATAATGTTATAGAGATGACATATAAAGACCAGCATGCCAATACATTATAATGTTATAGAGATGACATATAAAGACCAGCATGCCAATACATTATAATGTTATAGAGATGACATATAAAGACCAGCATGCCAATCATGGATTTTCCTCCCAACATGAGAGATGCCAACATGGTAGTCTGGGGGTCTGTGGTGTGAGATTACAGGAGGTTTTTGTAATGCTATTTAAATGGCATGTCTGTGTATATTTTTTCTACATTAAATGGACATGATATTTACTGATGTTAAATTGAGTAGAAAATGCGTACTCAGAGAGTGGAAAGAGTTGGGGCAAATTCACAGCAACCAGCTAGATATTACAGTACAAACAGTTTACTGACGCGTTGTGTTTTTAATTCACAGCAACCAGCTAGATATTACAGTACAAACAGTTTACTGACACGTTGTGTTTTAATTCACAGCAACCAGCTAGATATTACAGTACGAACAGATTACTGACGCGTTGTGTTTTAATTCACAGCAACCAGCTAGATATTACAGTACAAACAGTTTACTGACAAACCCGGAACGACGCTGGGCCAATTGTGCGCCGCCCTATGGGACTCCAAATCACGGCCGGTTGTGATACAGCCTGGAATCGAACCAGGGGGTCTGTAGTGACGCCTCAAGCACTGAGATGCAGCGACATGGTCTGAGCCCCACTTAACCTGTATCCCTTCTAACTTCTCTACTGCCCTCAGCACACTTAACCTGTATCCCTTCTAACAACTCTTCTACCGCAGCGACATGGTTCGAGCCCCAAATGACACCCTATTCCCTATATAGTGCACTACTTTTGGATCCTATTCCCTTTATAGTGCACTACTTTGGACCCTATTCCCTATATAGTGCACTACTTTGGACCCTATTCCCTTTATAGTGCACTACTTTGGACCCTATTCCCTATATAGTGCACTACTTTTGGACCCTATTCCCTATATAGTGCACTACTTTGGACACTATTCCCTACATAGTGCACTACTTTGGACCAGAGCCTATAGGGTGGGAAGCAGTCTTGTGGATCAAAGAGGAGGGTCATTTCCGGGCCGGCAGCAGGTGGAGGAAGAAGAACACAAACTAGACAAGAGATTCCTTTCTTTCTCTCTTTTTTTAAAAAGTCTTCCTCATCAGGATCAATACTGTCCATGTCGTTTTTATAAGCAGGGCCCGGGGTTTCTGTCGGCGCCGGCCCCTTGCACATTTCATCCTTTTCAACACACAAACTGACAGCAGCTAATCTCCCAGCTTTGTTTTTCCAGTGTGATCCACTGCTTCTTTGAGCCCTGGCGCCTATTGAATCTATCAACCTTTAAAAGTTAACAAGTTGTCTGGGGAAATGCCATTTGTTCGACCAGTCCAATAGGAAATGTCAGTGTCTAATAAAACGGTGATTGTTGATACACGCGTCGATAGCGGCACCAGGTCCTTGTACAAACGTTGGTTCTACAATGTGTCGGCCCGAGGACTGCCGATACTGAAGGAAGCAGACAGCGCTTTCACGTCACATTTCAAATATCACATTTCTCTGTATTGCACATCATATTTTTTTTTCTTCTTTCTAAATTTTCTTTATAATATTAAAACAAAAATGTCAAGAAATGGGGTTACCGTTTTACTATATTAAGTTAGTAATTTATTGAAATAGGATTGTACTTCTACAGTCTTGAACGTTATGCTGCTTCAGTCCTATATACGCTGTGCTTCTGAAACTAGCTTCAGTCCTATACGCTGTGCTTCTGAAACTAGCTTCAGTCCTATACGCTGTGCTTCTGAAACTAGCTTCAGTCCTATACGCTGTGCTTCTGAAACTAGCTTCAGTCCTATACGCTGATGCTTCTGAAACTAGCTTCAGTCCTATACGCTGTGCTTCTGAAACTAGCTTCAGTCCTATACGCTGTGCTTCTGAAACTAGCTTCAGTCCTATACGCTGTGCTTCTGAAACTAGCTTCAGTCCTATATACACTGTGCTTCTGAAACTAGCTTCAGTCCTATACGCTGTGCTTCTGAAACTAGCTTCAGTCCTATACGCTGTGCTTCTGAAACTAGCTTCAGTCCTATACGCTGTGCTTCTGAAACTAGCTTCAGTCCTATACGCTGTGCTTCTGAAACTAGCTTCAGTCCTATACGCTGTGCTTCTGAAACTAGCTTCAGTCCTATACGCTGTGCTTCTGAAACTAGCTTCAGTCCTATATACACTGTGCTTCTGAAACTAGCTTCAGTCCTATACGCTGTGCTTCTGAAACTAGCTTCAGTCCTATACGCTGTGCTTCTGAAACTAGCTTCAGTCCTATACGCTGTGCTTCTGAAACTAGCTTCAGTCCTATATACACTGTGCTTCTGAAACTAGCTTCAGTCCTATACGCTGTGCTTCTGAAACTAGCTTCAGTCCTATACGCTGTGCTTCTGAAACTAGCTTCAGTCCTATATACACTGTGCTTCTGAAACTAGCTTCAGTCCTATACGCTGTGCTTCTGAAACTAGCTTCAGTCCTATACGCTGTGCTTCTGAAACTAGCTTCAGTCCTATACGCTGTGCTTCTGAAACTAGCTTCAGTCCTATACGCTGTGCTTCTGAAACTAGCTTCAGTCCTATACGCTGTGCTTCTGAAACTAGCTTCAGTCCTATACGCTGTGCTTCTGAAACTAGCTTCAGTCCTATACGCTGTGCTTCTGAAACTAGCTTCAGTCCTATACGCTGTGCTTCTGAAACTAGCTTCAGTCCTATACGCTGTGCTTCTGAAACTAGCTTCAGTCCTATACGCTGTGCTTCTGAAACTAGCTTCAGTCCTATACGCTGTGCTTCTGAAACTAGCTTCAGTCCTATACGCTGTGCTTCTGAAACTAGCTTCAGTCCTATATACGCTGATGCTTCTGAAACTAGCTTCAGTCCTATATACGCTGATGCTTCTGAAACTAGCTTCAGTCCTATACGCCGATGCTTCTGAAACTAGCTTCAGTCCTATACGCTGTGCTTCTGAAACTAGCTTCAGTCCTATACGCTGATGCTTCTGAAACTAGCTTCAGTCCTATACGCTGATGCTTCTGAAACTAGCTTCAGTCCTATACGCTGTGCTTCTGAAACTAGCTTCAGTCCTATATACACTGTGCTTCTGAAACTAGCTTCAGTCCTATACGCTGTGCTTCTGAAACTAGCTTCAGTCCTATACGCTGTGCTTCTGAAACTAGCTTCAGTCCTATACGCTGATGCTTCTGAAACTAGCTTCAGTCCTATACGCTGATGCTTCTGAAACTAGCTTCAGTCCTATACGCTGATGCTTCTGAAACTAGCCGCGTGTCTTGTGTTGTGTGTTTAAAACAATAACTACTAGACCCAAGGGGGGGGGGCGGCGCACAATTGGCCCAGCGTCGTCCAGGGTAGGGGAGGGAGGGGATGGCCGGCAGAGGGATGTAGCTCAGTTTGGTTAGAGCATGGCGTTTGCAACGCCCAGGGTTGTGGGTTCGATTCCCACGGGGGGGCCCAGTATGAATTTTTTTTACAAATAAAATAATGTATGCACTCACTAACTGTAGGTCGCTCTGGATAAGAGCGTCTGCTAAAACTCATGTGTATATCTTTGAATCTATCTGTGTGTCTTGTGTTTAAAACAACAACTACAGTGATGTGAGAGCCTGTATCATGTGTATATCTTTGCATAACGAGAGTATAATCATTCACAAGCATTTCAATTTCCTTTGTACAGCATGATGTGAATCTACAATCCTTTGTGCGTCTCATAAACGCACACAATGGGGTAGTGTCAGTGTAATTTTTCTTGCGTCTGTCTGCGAGACAACAATTACCCCAAGTTCGGTCACATTAATCTATCCGGCGTAATACATAGTTTTGCCGTTTATTCCAGATAATTTTCCCTACAGGAACACAGAGCCGCTACACACAGCAGCCTTGTTATAGAGAACTCAATGTGTCCCACACGGAATCCCCAGTCCCTATTTAGTGCACTACTTTTGACCAGGGCGCTAGTGGGAAATAGGGTCCCATTTTGACCTGGGCGCTAGGGGGAAATAGGGGTCCCATTTTGACCAGGGCGCTATGGGGAAATAGGGGTCCCATTTTGACCAGGGCCCTGTGGGGAAATAGGGTCCCATTTTGACCTGGGCGCTAGGGGGAAATAGGGGTCCCATTTTGACCAGGGCGCTATGGGGAAATAGGGGTCCCATTTTGACCAGGGCGCTATGGGGAAATAGGGTCCCATTTTGGACACACTCAATGAGATGCACACCAATGTGTCATACAGTTATTCACAGAGGGGTGGGGGGGGGGGGGGGTGGGGGGGGGGGGGGGGGGTGACTGAAATACATGTACTGTACATTTTAACAAACTAACACACAGTTCAGTACCATTTCAATTATGAAAGCATTAAATCCAACACGGTTAAAGAATTAGCTTGACTCCACTGATCAACCAATGGTTAATACAAAGTTCCCATGCACTCCTTCAGCGATTTAAGTCCTTGTACTTAAAGAAAGAAGTCACATAATTATCAACACCTATCTTATCATGGGCTGCGAACTGTGATTTCCCTTGGAATGTTCCCTCACGTTCTTTTAGAAATGGAACAAAAGAAAAGGAATTCATCTTCTCTCAGTTAATCACTTTGATTGACTTTTTCTTTCTTTCTTTCTTTCTTTCTTTCTTTCTTTCTTTCTTTCTTTCTTTCTTTCTTTCTTTCTTTCTTTCTTTCTTTCTTTCTTTCTTTCTTTCTTTCTTTCTTTCTTTCTTTCCCTCAACCAATCGTCTGATCACGTCCCCTCGGTGAGTCTTGGGTTAGTTAGTAGGTCATCTAGTGGTGGGGTCACAGCAGAGAGAGAGAGAGAGAGAGAGAGAGGGGGATTGGGGACGGGGTTGGGCAGCTCTCGTTCCTTATTCCTGAGGAGATTTGTGACGCCCAATGGGATCTGTGGTGCAATGTGATCTGCAGCAGGGGGTTCAGGTCTGCTGGCCACACTCTAGGTCTCCACGATTAGGAGTGGTGTGTGTGTGTCATTTCTCTCTCTCTCTGTCTCTCTCTCTCTCTCTCTCTGTCTCTCTCTCTCTCTCTCTCTCCTCTCTCTCTCTCTCTCTCTCTCTCTCTCTCTCTCTCTCTCTCTCTCTCTCTCTCTGTCTCTCTCTCTCTCTCTCTCTCTCTCTCTCTCTCTCTCTCTCTCTCTCTCTCTCTCTCTCTCTCTCTCTCTCTCTCTCTCTCTCGCACGTGTGGAGACACAAACACACACACACACTTCACCTGAGATCCAATTCTCTCCTTGATTGTTTTTGGGAGAAGTATCGATCAGAGAGAAATCAGGGCATTCTCTAATGTCAGTCCAAAACTGTCCCTGTCTCCTGTCTGTTCATACTCTTTAGAGAGAAGCACCGTCCCCTAGCCAGCTCTCAACCCCTAGCCAGCCTGGCTCAACCGAGGGCTTGCGTCCCAAACGGCAGACTATTCCCTATATAGTACACTACGTTTGACCAGAGCCCCTATGGAACCCTAGTCAAAAGGAGTGCACTACATAGGGAATAGGATGCCGTTTGGGACACATCCGAGGGGTTGAGAGCTGGCTAGGGGACGGTGCTTCTCTCTACTCTGGACATCAGTCATTGATCACTAGCGCCTTTTATCGTCAGTTGGATTCAGGCTGAACCTGATTGAGTGCCAGTTTTTTTTTGCAGCGTTGTGAAAAGTCTGTTTTGCCTGTCGTGTTCCGTGGATGGACACTGAGTCTCAAAATCAAACTTTGTCCTAAAATAAAGAAAGAAAGGAAATTATGTCTATATGAAAATAAGCTCCTTAAAAATTATGTTCTTAATATTCCCATATTTTCCGTCCATACTTCAACTTTTTACATCATTATTGTTCCAATATTCTCATCTTAATATTGAGCTAACTTCCTCAGGGCCTTCAGAATGGTAATAGCACCGTTGAAGGGTTCTTCAACATCCACTAGATAAGTTATTTTAATTTCCCCCATTTTTTGGGGGGCTGTAGTGTGAGCATTGGGAAGAATACAATTATTTAATCTAAGTTGTCTTTTTACGGAGAGATTGTTTAAGCCTGAAAGATTTCCATGAACTGCAAAAATTAATAATAACTATGTCACTTTCGCCTGCACATCCAGCGTGCTAATTTACATAAGTTTCTAAGGAGCTTATGTTAAGGGACACTAAAGACTTTCTCTTCAATGCAATAATTACGTCCCTGTTGTTCACTTTCCATTGAGATATGCAAATACGACCCGTATATCATTTGTACTGTACTGAAACTATTACCGTAGTAACGGTTCATACTTTTTGTTATTGTGCTTTCTGTGACTGAATATTTCTCCTCAGAGTATCTTTGATGCTGGCAACAGTGTAACCTGGTTAGTTATAGAAGTCTTCATCTCAAATGGCACCCTATT
>NW_028159115.1:0-2500 GCF_964263955.1 Coregonus lavaretus
TACCAGGTGTGAAACAGGGAAGAGACTCAGGGGGTATGCTAATTTGGTATAGAGTAGACCTAACCCACTCTATTACATTAGTCAAAACTGGAACATTTTACATCTAGCTAGACATTAATAAGGAAATTATCTCAACAGTGAAAAATGTCCTCATGTGCGCTACCTATATCCCCCCCAATAGAATCCTCATACTTTAACGATGACAGCTTCTCCATCCTAGAGGGGGAGCTCAATCATTTCCAGGCCCAGGGACATGTACTAGTCTGTGGCAACCTAAATGCCAGAACTGGACAAGAACCTGACACCCTCAGCACACAGGGGGACAAACACCTACCTGGAGGTGACAGCATTCCCTCCCAAATATGCCCCCCTAGACACAATTATGGCAAAACAACCAACAAAAACGGGTCACAACTCAAACAGAGAGAATACGAACATAAAGAGAGATGAGAGCGTGAGAGAGAGAGAGAAGAGACAAAGAGAGAGAGGATAGAGAGAGAGTGAAAGAGAGAGAGAGGAGAGAGAGAGAGAAAACGAGCTAGAGAGAGAGAGAGGAGAGAGTGAGAGAGAGAGAAAGCGTGAGCGAGAGGAGAGAGCGTGAGAGTGAGAGAAAGAGAGAGAGCAAGAGAGAGCGAGAGAGAAAGAGAGAGAGAGAGATCAAAAGTGTAAATGATTGTGCAAATAAAGCTTATTATTAAATTGAATTGAGTGAGAGATGGATCAAGATGCATGAACGTGAACGAGAGAGAGTGTGAAGAGGCGACCCCCGGATGCTGACCTTCTAGGCAGAGTTGCAAAGAAAAAGCCATATCTCAGAATACCCATCTTAATCTTTTCTTTTTATTGGCCAGTCTGAGATATGGCATTTTCTTTGCAACTCTGCCTAGAAGGTCAGCATCCCGGAGTCGCCTCTTCACTGTTGACGTTGAGACTAGTGTTTTGCGGGTACTATTTAATGAAGCTGCCAGTTGAGGACCTGTGAGGCGTCTGTTTCTCAAACTAGACACTCTAATGTATTTGATCTCTTGCTCAGTTGTGCACCGGGGCCTCCCACTCCTCTTTCTATTCTGGTTAGAGCCAGTTTGCGCTGTTCTGTGAAGGGAGTAGTACACAGCGTTGTATGAGATCTTCAGTTTCTTGGCAATTTCTCGCATGGAATAGCCTTCATTTCTCAGAACAAGAATAGACTAACGAGTTTAAGAATGTTTGTTTCTGGCCATTTTGATCCTGTAATGAAACCCACAATTGCTGATGCTCCAGATACTCAACTAGTCTCAAGAAGGCCAGTTTTATTGCTTCTTTAAACAGCACAACAGTTTTCAGCTGTGCTAACATAATTGCAAAAGGGTTTTCTAATGATCAATTAGCCTTTTAAAATGATAAACTTGGATTAGCAAACACAACGTGCCATTGGAACACAGGACTGATGGTTGCTGATAATGGGCCTCTCTACGCCTATGTAGATATTCCATTAAAAATCAGCCGTTTCCAGCTACAACACCCATTTACAACATTAACAATGTCTACACTGTATTTCTGATCAATTTGATGTTATTTTAATGGACAAAAAAATTGCTTTTCTTTCGAAAACAAGGACATTTCTAAGTGACCCCAAACTTTTGAACGGTAGTGTATATATTTATATATATATATATATATATATATATATATATATATATATATATATACACCACAGAAAGCCGACTGCGAGCCAGGCCTAATCACCCAACATCAGTGCCGGACCTCACTAATGGTCTTGTGGCAAGTCCCCGCCCCAATGTTCCAACATCTAGTGGAAAGCCTTCCCAGAAGAGTGGAGGCTGTTATAGCAGCAAAGGGGGGGACCAACTCCATATTAATGCCCTTGATTTTGGAATGAGATGTTGGACGCGCAGGTGTCCACATACTTTTGGTCATGTAGTATTGTATGTGTGTCAGAGCTAATAACCCCTAACAACAAAAAGGAGGGAAAGAGTCTATGGCTATGGTCCTTGTATTAAGACCCTGGTAGGAAGGGTATTGTAATATTGTATCCTAGTATTGTAATGTAAGCACTTCCTCTAAGTGTCAGTGGATAGGAGCATATACACTGAGTGTACAAAACATTAAGAACACCTTTCACTGACATAGACTGACATAGACTGATCAGGTGAATCCAGGTGACATTCTATAATCCCTTATTGATGTCCACTTCAATCAGTGTAGATGAAGGGGAGATGACAGGTTAAATAATGATTTTTGTGTGTGCCATTCAGGGGGTGAATAGTCAAGACAAAATATTTAAGTGCCTTTGAACGGGGTATGGTAGTAAGTGTCAGGCGCACCGGTTTGAGTGTGTCAAGAACTGCAACTCTGCTGGGTTTTTCACGCTCAACAGTTTACCCGTGTGTATCAAGAATGGTCCACCACCCAAAGGACATCCAGCCAATTTGACAGAACTGTGGGAAGCATTTGAGTCAACATGGGCTGTGAAACGCTTTCAACACCTTGTAGAGTCCAT
>NW_028159115.1:7500-37500 GCF_964263955.1 Coregonus lavaretus
CCATGGGGAAACAGAACAGCAAGCTACGGCCAGAGATGCTTCAGGACCTGAGAGAGAACACTGAGTTCTCTGACCATGAACTACAGGAGTGGTACAAGGTCACTACATAGTACACAAGCACACACACACACACACACACACACACACACACACACACGCACACACACACACGCACACACACACACGCACACACACACACGCACACACACACACACAAAAACACATACACACAGGCACACACACACAAAAACACAGGCACACAGATAAGATAGCGCCGTACTGATGGCAGCCGTTTTGCAAGCTCCGACCGAACTGTGCTATTTTGTCATTATTTTGTTGTTTATTTTAACTTCATTTTCTCCATTTCTTACAACCGACAAGAACGTTTGAACGTGCTACAGGACTGCTTTGCTAACGCTGACTGGAATATATGTTTTGGGACTCTGCAGATAACGTCGACAAGCTAATCACCTCTGTCACCGGCTTCATTAGGAAATGCATCCCCACAGTTAAGGTTCGCTGCTTCCCCAATCAAAAAGCCCTGGGTTAACACTGAGGTTGGCGCTAAACTAAAGGACAGAGCTACCACACACAGGGCTATCCCAGACAACCCTGGGGCTACGTCTGAGGACAGGAACAAGTACAAGATGTCCCACTATGATCTTGCTCTCTGAGGCCAACGTGAGTAAAGTCTTTAATCAGGTCAACACCCGCAAGGCCACAGGGCCCGATGGTATTCCAGGGCGCATTCTCAGAGCATGTGCAGAACAGATGGTAGGCATATTCACAGTCATTTTCAACCTCTCCTTGTCCCAGTCTGTAATCATCCACATGTTTTAAGATGACCGCCATCATTCCTGTTCCCAAGAACTCTAAGGCTTCATGCCACAACGACTACCGCCCTGTAGCACTCACTTCTGTAATCATGAAGTGCTTTGATAGGCTGGTTGTGGCACACATTAACTCCACCATCCCAGCCACCCTAGACCCACTCCAATGTGCGTACCGCCTCAACAGATCCATAGACAACGCAATCTCAATTGCACTCCACACTGCCCTAACCCACCTAGATAAGAGGAATACCTATGTGAGAATGCTGTTCATTGACTACAGCTCAGCATTTAACACGATTATCGTCATCAAGCTTAGGACTCTGGTTCTGAACACCTCCCTCTGCAACTGGATCCTGGACTTCCTGAAGGGCCGACCCCAGGTGGTGAGGGTAGGCAACATTTACATTTAAGTCATTTAGCAGACGCTCTTATCCAGAGCGACTTACAAACATCACCTCCGACCACGCTGACCCTCAACACGGGGGCCCCACAAGGGTGTGTGCTTAGTCCCCTCCTGTACTCACTGTTCACCCACGACTGCGTGGCCACGCACGACTCCAACACCATTATCAAGTTTGCTGATGACACGACGGTGGTAGGCCTGATCACCGGTGACGATGAGACAGCCTACAGGGAGGAGGTCAGTGACCTGGCATTGTGGGGCCGGAACAACAACCTCTCCCTCAACGTCATTAAGACCAAGGAGCTGATAGTGGACTGCAGGAAACTGGGGGGCGAGCACGCCCCCATCCACATCGACGTGGCTGTAGTGGAGCGGGTCGAGAGCTTCACGTTCCTCTGTGTCCACATCACTAAGAACTTAAAATTGTCCACAGACACGTGCACAGTCGTGAAAAGGTTTGGCATGGGGGCCCTCAAATCCTCATAAAGTTCTACAGCTGCACCATTGAGAGCCTCTTGGCTGGCTGCATCACTGCTTGGTATGGCAACAGCACCACCCTCCATCGCATGGCGCTACAGAGGGTAGTGCGTACAGCTCAGTACATCACTGGGGCCGAGCTGCCTGCCATCCAGGACCTCTATACCAAGCGGTGTGAAAGGAAGGCACTGAAAATTGTTAAAGGCTCCAACCACCCAAGCCATAGACTGTTCTCTCTGCTTCCGCATGGCAAACTGTACCGGTACATCAAGTCTGACACCAACAGGCTCCTGAACAGCTTCCATCCCCATGCCATAAGACTGCTAAATAGCTAACTAAATGGCTAACTAAATAGCTAACAAAATGGCTAACAAAATGGCTAACTAAATAGCTAACAAAATGGCTAACAAAATGGCTAACTAAATAGCTAACAAGATGGCTAACTAAATAGCTAACAAAATGGCTAACAAAATGGCTAACTAAATAGCTAACAAAATGGCTAACAAAATGGCTAACTAAATGGCTAACTAAATAGCTAACAAAATGGCTAACTAAATGGCTACACTATCTGAGTGGACCCTTGTACTTTATTCTTATTTTTACACTGTCTCTATGCAAATCACTCACAGGACCCTACAAACTCACACACACACTCACTCCATCATCTGATCACTCACACATAATATACACATACATTTCTACTCACTCTACACACACGTACTCCCACTCACATACAAGCTGCTGCTACTCTGTTTATCAAATATCCTGTTGCCTAGTCCCCTTACCCCTATACATATCTACCTCCATCACTCCAGTATCCCTGCACATTGTAAATATGGTATGGAACTGACCCTGTATATAGTCACCTTACCCCTATACATATCTACCTCCATCACTCCAGTATCCCTGCACATTGTTAATATGGTACTGGAACTGACCCTGTATATAGTCACCTTACCCCTATACATATCTACCTCCATCACTCCAGTATCCCTGCACATTGTAAATATGGTATGGAACTGACCCTGTATATAGTCACCTTACCCCTATACATATCTACCTCCATCACTCCAGTATCCCTGCACATTGTTAATATGGTACTGGAACTGACCCTGTATATAGTCACCTTACCCCTATACATATCTACCTCCATCACTCCAGTATCCCTGCACATTGTTAATATGATACTGGAACTTTCTTATTTTTATATTTAATGTGTTTTTGTTCTACCTTGTTATTTTTTAGTATTACATTGATATTGTTCACTGCATTGTTGGGGTTAGAGCTTGCAAGAATGGCATTTCACTCTACTTGTGCATGTGACCCAAAAAAATTAACTTGAAGCAAACACACACACATACACACCCACACACACGCACGCACGCACGCACGCACGCACACGCACACACACACACACACACACACACACACACACACACACACACACACACACACACACACACACACACACACACTGTAGATGGATCACACACTGTTTTGATCATAGAGATCCTATATGTGTAATTATCCTGATACAAGACTCTTCTGTTCCACAGGTTTTCATCATATTACTTATTAAGCCTTTAATGACCAAGCAAACCACTTAGCACTACCGATAGGCTACATAGTTTAATACCAGGAAAGGCAGGCAGTATGACATAACGTCCCACCTCAGAGACCCGCTGGCGTCTATAATGTAATGTAATCACCTCTTTAAATGACATCTTGTGTCTACATGATATTTAACCTCTCTCCCCCAGCCTCTTATGGCAGATAAATTAGAGCTGGGACGATAAATCAAAAGTTATCGACACCGACCAAACCGGCCACTTATAGTAGACATTTAGCTGATATTACGATAAATAACCTACTAGAGAAATTTGACATTTGAAATGAAATATGTTTGCTAATATGGGTAATCGTTGATGGGACAATTAATAACTACAACATTCAAAGTAGTAGTAGTAGGTGTAGTAGTAGTAGTAGTATTAGTAGTAGTAGTAGTAGTAGTAGCATTAGTAGTAGTAGTAGTAGTAGTAGTAGTAGTAGTATCAGTAGTAGTAGTATCAGTAGTAGTAGTAGTAGTAGTAGTAGTAGCAGTAGTAGTAGTAGTAGTAGTAGTAGTAGTACTAGTAGCATTAGTAGTAGTAGTAGTAGTAGTAGCAGTAGTAGTAGTAGTAGCATTAGTAGTAGTAGTAGTAGTAGCAGTAGTAGTAGTAGTAGTAGTGGTAGTAGTAGCATAAGTAGTAGTAGTAGTAGTAGTAGTAGTAGTAGTAGTAGCAGGAGTAGTAGTAGTAGTAGCAGGAGTAGTAGTAGTAGTAGTAGTAGTAGTAGTAGTAGTAGTAGTAGTAGTAGTAGTAGTAGCATTAGTAGTAGTAGTATCAGTAGTAGTAGTAGTAGTAGTATCAGTAGTAGTAGTAGTAGTATCAGTAGTAGTAGTAGTAGCAGTAGTAGTAGTAGTAGTAGCAGTAGTAGTAGTAGTAGTAGTAGTAGTAGTAGTAGTATCAGTAGTAGTAGTAGTAGTAGTATCAGTAGTAGTAGTAGTAGTAGTAGTAGCAGCAGCAGTAGTAGTAGTAGTAGCAGTAGTAGTAGTAGTAGTAGTAGTAGTAGTAGTAGTATCAGTAGTAGTATTAGTAGTAGTAGTAGTAGTAGTAGTAGCATTAGTAGTAGTATCAGTAGTAGTATCAGTAGTAGTAGTAGTAGTAGTAGTAGTAGCAGGGTGCAGCCTCCAGCTGCAGTAGATAAACACTGTTGTGTTTTAACACCATTGTAATGTCGCCATAGATTAAATGCTGGGACGTAAAGTATCTGCTTTAACCGTAACCCTAAGAGAGTGGTGTACTCTCTGCTGGTGTTGGCAGTGGAGTGAGGGCTCCACAACCTTGGTATGAAGTGACATAAGCCCAGGATTCTATGGTGACATAGTTATGATTGTTGTGTCATTATAAAGAGAGCTCTGTGTTCTGATCAATCTCTTTATCGCTTGGGGCGGTGTGATATATTTTTCGTATTGTCACATACATTTTCCCAGAAGGCCGTAGTAAATGTATTTTGTGTCATCATTGACATCACTGGGTTTGATCTAAAGCCATGGTCATTATCTACACAATCTGTTAGCTGTGAGAGAGGATGTTGGCGTGGACCCGGAGGTCTTGGTCATTTCCTTTAATGACTATTCACCTATGAAATGATTGGATACATTATCAGTTATCACCATATTGCTTACCATTTCCAAGCACATTGACATCCTCCATCTCTCTCTCTCAGGGTAGAATAGGTCATTCTATGACATACTGTATATTTAATCTTGTCTCTCCCTCCATCCCCCAGGGCTTCCTGAAGGACTGTCCCAGTGGCAACCTGAACGTAGAGGAGTTCAAGAAAATCTACGCCAACTTCTTCCCTTACGGAGATGCCTCCAAGTTCGCTGAGCACGTCTTCCGAACGTTCGACACAAACAATGACGGCACCATCGACTTCCGGGAGTTCATCATCGCGCTGAGTGTCACGTCACGGGGAAAGCTGGAGCAGAAACTTAAGTGGGCCTTCAGCATGTATGACCTGGATGGGAATGGGTACATCAGCCGTGATGAGATGCTGGAGATCGTACAGGTGAGACATGGGATTTGTAGTCCTGGTGGAGGTCATACAGGTGAGAAGGTCCACTTCAGTTTCTGCTCCAGCTTGCCCAGCTCGTTTTCTGTAGTCAATGTTTCTCATTCAAAAGTGGATGAATAGATCCTCCTGGTTCCTCTCTAGGTTTCTTCCTAGATTCCTGCCTTCCAGGGAGTTTTTCCTAGCCACTGTGCTTCTGCCTCTGCATTGCTTGCTCTTTGGGGTTTTAGGCTGGGTATCTGTAATGCACTTTGTGACACCTGCTGATGTAAAAAGGGATTTATAAAATACATGTGAATTTGATTGATTGATGAACAGACACACTAGTCATGATGAGGTGATGGAGATCCTACAGGTGAAGCAGAGAAAACAGGGAGAGAGTTTTGGTGTGAGCTGTATGTAGTTCAATGAAAGAAAGTGTTTTGTACTACGATGGCAAATGTGGCAGAGGCAAACTGGTCGTTGCTAGCTTAGCCTACTGTAGCAGAGGCAAATTGGTCGTTGCTAGCTTAGCATACTGTAGCAGAGGCAAACTGGTCGTTGCTAGCTTAGCATACTGTAGCAGAGGCAAACTGGTCGTTGCTAGCTTAGCATACTGTAGCAGAGGCAAACTGGTCGTTGCTAGCTTAGCATATTGTAGCAGAGGCAAACTGGTCGTTGCTAGTTTAGCATACTGTAGCAGAGACAAACTGGTCATTGCTAGCTTAGCATACTGTAGAAGAGGCAAACAGGTAATTGTTAGCTTAGCATACTGTAGCAGAGGCAAACAGGTCATTGTTAGCTTAGCATACTGTAGCAGAGGCAAACAGGTCATTGTTAGCTTAGCATATACTGTAGCAGAGGCAAACAGGTCATTGTTAGCTTAGCATACTGTAGCATACTGTTGTATGAGACCTGTACTACTAGCTGTTACCCTGAACTACTTATATTAACTTTTATGGTACAAGCTTTGTCCCTGTTCCCTAGACTTATGACTAGGGCCCATAGAGAATAGGGTGCAATTTGGGATGAAGCCTTAATGTTTTTGGCAGCTGACCTGTGCAGAATACAGCCCTTACTTCCTGATTAAATGATCATGTGACTTGCCACGTCTAACTTGATTATCTGACCTAGCGATGGCCAGATCTGATTTGCTGTATCGTGGGCCATATGAGAAATGGAACAGCTAGCGTGATTTAGATTCTGCAATATGGTCAACAGGCTATCAAACAAGCTGTCATTGGCCTCATGGACAAGTAAACTGTGACTGTTCAAAAATAGGCATTTTTAAAACCTGACCTGGGTAAATCTAGCTTTGTATTTAGATAAAAAGGGAGATTCTGATACACAGTCCTTGGAAGGAATGACTAGGGTTACAAAGCTACCGGTATTTTATTTCATTTTTCATTTTTAGTCATTTAGCAGACGCTCTTATCCAGAGCGACTTACAGTTGGTGAGTGCATACATTATTATTTTTTCATACTGGCCCCCTGTGGGAATCGAACCCACAACCCTGGCGTTGCAAACGCCATGCTCTACCAACTGAGCTACATCCCTGCCGGCCATTCCCTCCCCTACCCCGGACGACGCTGGGCCAATTGTGCGCCGCCCCATGGGTCTCCCGGTCGCGGCCGGCTATGACAGAGCCTGGATTCGAACCAGGATCTCTAGTGGCACAGCTAGCACTGCAATGCAGTGCCTTAGACCACTGCGTTTTTATCTAAGTTACCGTAATCTTCAGTAATTTTGGTAATAAACAGAAAATCTATGGCAATCTATCGTACATTTGGGGAATTTTAGTAGATAGACCATATGGTTCAAGAGAAAATAGCCTAATTAATGAAAAAAGCATTGAATCAAAAATGGCATTATTTCCAATGAACTCTTCCAACTATTTACTTTTTTTACAACGCCACCATTTTGACGCCAAAACATTGACAAAAAATACATACTGACATAGTAAAATAAAATACAAATATGAAGGATATTTCATGCTGAAACCCTCATATTAAACACCAATGTTATTCACAAAGTTGATGATCTATATTTAGGATAATATTTTACAACTTTGTCATTCAAATTTTTTGTCTCTATTTTATATAATATTTTAATTATTTCATTTATTTTACATGTGATAAGGCCACACAAAGAGCCAGAGATTATTACAGACATCTGTGATAATCTGAATTACCCAAAAGGGCCACTAGATGTCTTTGAACTGTACCAACATTCTGGTAGTTTACTGGTAAACTTAGAAAGTTTCCAGTAATATACCCTCCCATTGCAAGCATGTTGACAGTGTGCTTGTATTTTAGCTGGCCAGTAAAGAGGTTAGATAGGACTAGCCTTTAATATTATTAGGGTATTATGTTATTCACCAGGTCTAGCCGAAGGAGCGAGGAACAACAGAGAGAAAGACCGAGACAAATACAGAGAGAGAGAGAGAGAGAGAGAGAGAGAGAGAGAGAGAGAGAGAGAGAGAGAGAGAGACAGAGAGAGAGAGACAGAGAGAGAGAGAGACAGAGAGAGAGAGACAGCGAGAGAGAGAGAGAGACAGCGAGAGAGAGAGAGAGAGAGAGAGAGAGAGAGAGAGAGAGAGAGAGAGAGAGAGAGATGCGGAGAGGGTTCTGTATTGTTCTGAGAGCATGGATGGCTGCATGGCTGCATGCACTGTGTGCTCCAGGATTAGTGAGTTAAATTTAACCAGGGTTTATCCCTGAGTGTGTAGAATACTGGGATTATCATCTGGCTCACCGATGTTATGCTCTGGTGAATGAGAGGAGGAGAGACAGGAGAGGAGAGGAGAGGAGAGGAGAGGAGAGGAGAGGGTGGAGAGTGAGGAGAGGAGAGGAGAGGAGAGGAGAGGAGAGGAGAGGAGAGGAGAGGAGAGGAGAGGAGAGGGGAGGAGAGGAGAGGGGGGAGAGGAGGAGCGACAGAGGAGAGGAAGGGAAAGGCCACACTATTATTACTGAGGGTGGAGGGATGGAGAGAGAGAGAGATGTGTGAGAGTTGGATGAGGGGTGATGAAGGGGTGGAGAGAGAGACAGAGACAGAGGGAGACAGAGGGAGACAGAGAGAGACACAGGGAGACAGAGGGAGACAGAGAGAGACAGAGGGAGACAGAGGGAGACAGAGAGAGACACAGGGAGACAGAGGGAGACAGAGGGAGACAGAGGGAGACAGAGGGAGACAGAGGGAGACAGAGTGGGAGACAGAGTGGGAGACAGAGTGGGAGACAGAGTGGGAGACAGAGGGAGACAGAGAGAGACAGAGAGAGACAGAGGGAGACAGAGAGAGACAGAGAGAGACAGAGGGAGACAGAGAGAGACAGAGGGCGACAGAGGGAGACAGAGGGAGACAGAGAGAGACACAGGGAGACAGAGGGAGACAGAGAGAGTCAGAGGGAGACAGAGGGAGACAGAGAGAGACAGAGAGAGACAGAGGGAGACAGAGGGAGACAGAGGGAGACACAGGGAGACACAGGGAGACAGAGAGAGACACAGGGAGACACAGGGAGACAGAGGAAGACAGAGGGAGACAGAGGGAGACACAGGGATACAGAGGGAGACAGAGGGAGACAGAGGGAGAAGGGAGTTACCCTGTAAATATTATTAGGAACTGAGTTGTGAAAATAATGAGCGTGTGATTGTGCGTCAGAAAAGCTTGGCCTCTCTGTCGCTGCCACACTTCACTCTGGCATAGACAACAGCATATGTCTCCCCAATCCATCCCACAACGTCACATCTGGCTGTTATCCAGCAACTGGTTATTGCAGAAAAGATGTAGTCAGAAGTGAGAAGAACATCCTTCGACTGAATGTAATAACGTTGGACTTGAAAATACGTGGAAAGAACAACAATGGCCCTTAAGGCCTTGGTAGCATTCATCTTTCAAGAGTCTGGTATTTCAGTTTGCCACTTCTCATAGCCTGCAATGTCCTTGTGGGACAAAATAAACTCAATGAAACACTCATTCTTTAAAGGTAATATGATACTGCTTCAGGTGCTAAGCTGCTGGAACAACATTATTATAGATATTATTCAGGGATTGCACCTCCGTCACTCAGTCGCGTCATGCCATTGTTATGAACGTTCTTAAAGGGGCAATCAGCAGTTTCTACATAAATGTTTTGACATATATATAAATACGTACCCATTGATTCTTGAAAAATATAACTTATAAAATGCCTCATGAGTTAGTGCAACTGCCATTTCCCATTACAAACCAAAATAAAACTAGTTTTGCTTCAATGTTTGTAAACAAAGTAAATGGAAACAAACACTACATAGCCTCAAAACATGATTAAAACTATCATATTGATATCTTGGATGGTCAGTCCTTGAATTCATAGCTCTGTCTACGAATTTGAAAGTGGCTATGTTTCTCCAGCCCCATCTCTCAGCTATTTACCAAATCAGTGGCGGGTGTCCACTTTGTTTTTGCTTGAACTGCTGATTCCAGCTTTAAAAGGCTCCGAAAGGCATCTGTTCATTGTGAACGGGGGATAATGTCTGTCAATTTCAAAATTACACACTATAGTGTCCTGGAAATACGATGACATTGCTAAAGTAGGCAATCATTTGTAGGAAACAACTTTGCCATCACTGAAGATCATTATGATGTTGTAAAATGTACTTTAGAGAGATGACAATGTTGCCATTAGCTAGCAAAGTTCATAAAAAATAGCTAGCAATGCTAACGTTAGCTATCAAAGATTTGGAGCAGTCCTCTCAACCTTAGCTAGCTAGCTAATGTTATGCTGCATCTAAAGTCAATCTGGCGTCATCACAATGCTGACAAAAGGTTTTCCTGTTAATTATTTGCCTCCTTTTGAAATGTCATCATGTTTTCCACCCACGGTAGAAGACATCTTCATCAGCGCGCATTAAGAATGCACTAAGCGTAATGCTCAGTTGTGCATCAGTCCTAAAACGAACGTTAAAAACAATGTTGTGACGAAACGTGCAACCCCATGATTAGTTATGCTTTTCTGTGTTAGCCCACAGTGCAGGGGAGGGCAACTATATAGCTGAATCAGGCGTGTTAGTGGTGGGCTGGACCAAAACCCTGCATGCACTGTCACTCTTCCCCACCCTTGAAGCAGAGGCCTGCATCCCAAATCGTACCATATTCCCTATATAAGGCCTATAGAGCTCTGATCAAAAGTAGTGCACTATATAGGGAATAGGGTGACATTTGGGATGCAAACCCATTACTACTCTCAGGGGGTCTTGTGATATGCAGATAGAGGATGGATATGATCGATACAGAGAGCTATGCTCTCTTCAGCCTACAGCAATGACTCAAGTGGATTTCCCCCTCTGTGTTCTCTGCTCTCACTCTCGGCTTCTCTTTAAACCATCCATCCTATCTCTCTCTGCTCTCACTCTCGGCTTCTCTTTAAACCATCCATCCTATCTCTCTCTGCTCTCACTCTCTCTTCTCTTTAAACCATCCATCCTATCTCTCTCTGCTCTCACTCTCTCTTCTCTTTAAACCATCCATCCTATCTCTCTCTGCTCTCACTCTCTCTTCTCTTTAAACCATCCATCCTATCTCTCTCTGCTCTCACTCTCGGCTTCTCTTTAAACCATCCATCCTATCTCTCTCTGCTCTCACTCTCGGCTTCTCTTTAAACTATCCATCCTATCTCTCTCTGCTCTCACTCTCTCTTCTCTTTAAACCATCCATCCTATCTCCCTCTGCTCTCACTCTCGGCTTCTCTTTAAACCATCCATCCTATCTCTCTCTCTCTCTCGCTTTCTCTCTGTTTCCACTTTTCTTGAACTCGATCTTGTTCACTCGCTCTCTCTCGCTCGCTCTCTCTCAATTCAATTCAATAAATGCTTTATTGGCATGAATGGGTGGTTGCCACTGTTGCCAAAGCAATGTATGTGAAGCATTACACTAATGAACAATATGTTTGAGCAACAGTAATAATATATATCAACACAAACAATTATACCTGGAAAATAATACACTAAAATATAACAAACAGCAACAATTGAGAAATTAAATGTGTGTGACACGGTGGGATCTACTGTCTCTACTATATTATGACAGACCAGGACATCAGATACAGTGGGGGAAAAAAGTATTTAGTCAGCCACCAATTGTGCAAGTTCTCCCACTTAAAAAGATGAGAGAGGCCTGTAATTTTCATCATAGGTACACGTCAACTATGACAGACAAATTGAGAATTTTTTTCTCCAGAAAATCACATTGTAGGATTTTTTATGAATTTATTTGCAAATTATGGTGGAAAATAAGTATTTGGTCACCTACAAACAAGCAAGATTTCTGGCTCTCACAGACCTGTAACTTCTTCTTTAAGAGGCTCCTCTGTCCTCCACTCGTTACCTGTATTAATGGCACCTGTTTGAACTTGTTATCAGTATAAAAGACACCTGTCCACAACCTCAAACAGTCACACTCCAAACTCCACTATGGCCAAGACCAAAGAGCTGTCAAAGGACACCAGAAACAAAATTGTAGACATGCACCAGGCTGGGAAGACTGAATCTGCAATAGGTAAGCAGCTTGGTTTGAAGAAATCAACTGTGGGAGCAATTATTAGGAAATGGAAGACATACAAGACCACTGATAATCTCCCTCGATCTGGGGCTCCACGCAAGATCTCACCCCGTGGGGTCAAAATGATCACAAGAACGGTGAGCAAAAATCCCAGAACCACACGGGGGGACCTAGTGAATGACCTGCATAGAGCTGGGACCAAAGTAACAAAGCCTACCATCAGTAACACACTACGCCGCCAGGGACTCAAATCCTGCAGTGCCAGACGTGTCCCCCTGCTTAAGCCAGTACATGTCCAGGCCCGTCTGAAGTTTGCTAGAGTGCATTTGGATGATCCAGAAGAGGATTGGGAGAATGCCATATGGTCAGATGAAACCAAAATAGAACTTTTTGGTAAAAACTCAACTCGTCATGTTTGGAGGACAAAGAATGCTGAGTTGCATCCAAAGAACACCATACCTACTGTGAAGCATGGGGGTGGAAACATCATGCTTTGGGGCTGTTTTTCTGCAAAGGGACCAGGACGACTGATCCGTGTAAAGGAAAGAATGAATGGGGCCATGTATCGTGAGATTTTGAGTGAAAACCTCCTTCCATCAGCAAGGGCATTGAAGATGAAACGTGGCTGGGTCTTTCAGCATGACAATGAACCCAAACACACCGCCCGGGCAACGAAGGGGTGGCTTCGTAAGAAGCATTTCAAGGTCCTGGAGTGGCCTAGCCTGTCTCCAGATCTCAACCCCATAGAAAATCTTTGGAGGGAGTTGAAAGTCCGTGTTGCCCAGCGACAGCCCCAAAACATCACTGCTCTAGAGGAGATCTGCATGGAGGAATGGGCCAAAATACCATTAACAGTGTGTGAAAACCTTGTGAAGACTTACAGAAAACGTTTGACCTGTGTCATTGCCAACAAAGGGTATATAACAAAATATTGAGAAACTTTTGTTATTGACCAAATACTTATTTTCCACCATAATTTGCAAATAAATTCATTAGAAATCCTACAATGTGATTTTCTGGAAAAAAAATTCTCATTTTGTCTGTCATAGTTGACGTGTACCTATGATGAAAATTACAGGCCTCTCTCATCTTTTTAAGTGGGAGAACTTGCACAATTGGTGGCTGACTAAATACTTTTTTCCCCCACTGTAGATCAACTGTCTATATTTTCCCCTTTAACAAAATGCAGATTCTCTCCTCAACAGGCAGCAAGACATCCTACAATTATTTCTTTAAATTCTCTCTCTCGCTCTTTTTCTTGCTCCCTCCCTCCCTCCCTCCTTCCCTCTCCCTCAGGCCATTTATAAGATGGTGTCGTCTGTGATGAAGATGCCGGAGGATGAGTCCACGCCAGAGAAGAGAACAGACAAGATCTTCAGACAGATGGACCTCAACAACGATGGTGAGGGAGGAGGGAGGGAGGAGGGAAGGGATGGAGGGAGGAGCGAAGGGGGAGGATGGGTGGGGGTCACTGTCAGGTTATAGTTTTGAGAGCGTCTGAGCAGTATTTCAGTTCTCTCTCTCTCTCTCTCTCTCTCTCTCTCCCCCTCCCCCTCCCCCCAGGTAAACTGTCACTGGAGGAGTTCATTAAAGGTGCCAAAAGTGATCCCTCCATCGTGCGGCTACTCCAGTGTGACCCCAGCTCCGCCTCCCAGTTCTAACCCCGCCCACCTGGCCTGCCACGTCCACCCCGATTGCTATGGAAACACTCCAATCAGTGCATGATGGTTCTCGTCTCTCATATCTTTTTGGTGTACAAGTTGGAATAAGAGATTTAAAATGAGATAAAACAAAAATCATTGTAATTTAATTTTTAAAAATATATAAACGAAAGAAGAGACAAGCATAGATTATTATTAAGAAGATAATTACGACAACTGATAATTACGCCAAGGCGTTCCGTTGTCCGATGTGTTTTCCCGTCTCTCTCCGGATCCGGAAGGATGAAATTCTGGAAGGAAGGGATGGAATTCCGCTGAGCACCGCTGCCTCACAACATCAGGAAGTCCGTCGGCCATTTTTACAAAGTCGGGAATTTTGGGGAAGAGAATTAAGGGAACATTCCATCCTGAGAACCATGCATGACCTTCTGTATTCTAATAATTCTGTTCCATAGATTCTGTTTCTCCTCCAATCAAGGCACAGCTTCTCCAATCCTCTTCCACTTTTATATCCATGTTTATGTGTATATAGAATGCATATATATGACATCATACAAAATGAATAGCCAAGTATATCTGTCTTTATAACTCTGGTTGCATTCAGAAGGCAGTATTATGTAGCTGAGTTGTTTGCTCTGATCCGATATAGGAATTCCATAGCGGTTTTCCATAGAGGGAATATGAGACTGAGAAAGGAAAAGGAGTTGGAATTTTCCTGTTATATGATCTTTCACTGGTGAAAAGAAAGCTGTTGAAGATACCATTGGGTTTTTATTATTAATTGATTATACATTTTATTTTTTAACATAATATTGTTTTCTTCCTCATGTTGTTTACTTGTATTGATTTATTTTAATTATTGTGGTTTTAATTTGATTTGTCATTGAAGACGATCGTAACCCAGTAATGGAGAAGAGTAGAAAAGAAAGAAAGAAAGAAAGAAAGAAAGAAAGAAAGAAAGAAAGAAAGAAAGAAAGAAAGAAAGAAAGAAAGAAAGAAAGAAAGAAAGAAAGAAAGAAAGAAAGAAAGAAAGAAAGAAAGAAAGAAAGAAAGAAAGAAAGAAAGAAAGAAAGAAAGAAAGAAAGAAAGAAAGAGAGAGAGAAAGACTTGGATAATGACTTGTCTTTGGAAACCGTCCGTCTCATATCTGTCGAAGATGGAATGTTGAGATTCCAAAACTCGGCATGGAAGGAACATTTGATTCCACAATGCATTTGGGCAACGAAACCAGTAGCAGCACATCATATATTTTGAGCCGCCACGAGTGTATGCATGCATGCATGTATGTATGTATGTGTGTGTATGTCTGAGTGTGTGTGTGTGTGTGTGTGTGTGTATGTGCATGTGTGTACAGTGTGCATGTGTACAGTGTGTGCATGTCCAGGCTAACTTAACAGTCTAATCAATTTGTGTTGTTTATTAACATGTAATATAAGTATTTAAAAGTTATTTATTTCAACACTTTATCGCATCACTGAGCAGTAAAGTACAGTAGTCACATCGTTACACACCACACTGCATGGTACGAACAAAAAATACAAACAAAAAAAACTGAAAATTAGATTTGTAGCTCTTCTCTCTTCAGCAGTACTCTTACTGTAAAATACCAGACCACTCTTACTGTACCCTACCAAACCACTCTTACTGTAAAATACCAGACCACTCTTACTGTAGGCTACCAGACCACTCTTACTGTAAAATACCAGACCACTCTTACTGTAGGCTACCAGACCACTCTTACTGTAAAATACCAGACCACTCTTACTGTAGTCTACCAGACCATTCTTACTGTAAAATACCAGACCACTCTTACTGTAGCTTACCAGACCACTCTTACTGTAGCCTACCAGACCACTCTTACTGTAAAATACCAGACCACTCTTACTGTAGCTTACCAGACCATTCTTACTGTAGGCTACCAGACTACACGCAGAAGACGCACGTCCCGTCTTTGCACACTCGTGTGTGTCCGTGTGTGCAACTTTGAGACAGACCCCCTCCTTCCCTCCCTCTCCTTCCCTCCCTCTCCCCCTCCCTCCCTTCCCTCCCTCTCCCCGTCCTTCCCTCCTTCCCTCCCTCTCCTTCCCTCCCTCTCCCCCTCCCTCTCCCCTCCCTTTCCTCGTCTCCCGGACATAGAGAACACACTAAGGGCTTCGTTATCATTCTCTATCCCAATGTGCTTAGCCAACAGGCAGTAGGTAGAGGAGTTGTTTTAAGACACTGATCACCTAGAGGCTACGTCCCAAATGGCACCCTATTCCCTATATAGTGCACTACTTTTGACCAAGGACCATAGGGCTCTGGACGAGTGCACACTTCAGAATGTATGCTGCACTGCACCTCTGCTATGGGGCTCCCAGTGTCACTGCCCCCTTGTGGTTGGATAAGGAACAGTCGCTGCTACACTGCTGCTAAATTATTTGACAGCTTTTCCAGAAATCTCAGTTTGAAGATTCCCAGATTTCTTGCTGATTCCAGGAATTCTTCCATCCGGGATTTCTGGAAAAACCTGGACATTTTGGGAAAGTTACCAGAATTTTGCAACCCTATACCGTTCTACCTACCCCGCTTCTATTCTCACTGCCTCTAAAACTTGAACCTTGGATCAATAAAAACCCTATTTCTTTATTATTTCTGTTGCATGAAAACCTCCAGCAAGGATTGTCATGTTTGTACCTGTTTTGACCCGAATCAATGACAAATATACCTTATGTGTTTCAAACATATGCGTGTCTGGGTTTTTCTTATGGTTCAATTAAACAAATATTTTAAAGAATATTATGATTCTGGTTAAGAGTTTATTCGTTGGAGTAAAACATGCAAAACATCCAATGTCAAATGTATAGACCACATCCACTGGTCCTTATGACAGAACAGCCTTTTAGTTTGACTCCGTTTCTCTCTGAAGATTTAGTCATTTTGTGCTCTGACATGTCTTATTATTACACTGTTACTACACAGGAGGTGAGAGTGACTGCTGTGTGTGTCTGTGTGTGTGTGTGTGTGTGTGTGTGTGTGCCTGTGTGTGCCTGTGTGTGTGTGTGCCTGTGTGTGTATGTAGTGTGTGTGTGTGTGTGTGTGTGTGTGCCTGTGTGTGTGTGCCTGTGTGTGTGTGTGTGTGCCTGTGTGTGTGTGTGCCTGTGTGTGTGTGTGTGTGTGTGTGCGTGTGTGTGTGTGTGTGTGTGTGTGCCTGTGTGTGCGTGTGTGTGCCTGTGTGTGTGTGTGTGTGTGTGTGTGCCTGTGTGTGTGTGTGTGTGTGTCTGTGTGTCTGTGTGTGTGTGTGTGTGTGTGTGTGTGTGTGTGTGTGTGGTAACTCGCCAGTCCTGTCAGGTCTCTGTGTGCTAACATCACTCAGAGGAATTACACTGGGTTATTTCAAAGGCATTTCAAGTGTGACAGAAATGATGGTTACTGCGACGCTCACACACCCACAATTGATGTTGAAATCTTTCCCGAAAACCTAATTAATGTAAGTAAGGTGACAACATAACGATTCAGGAATTTCATTTAGGAAAAATAAATACAATATTCATATACTAATCACTTTATTGGGGGGGCACTCCTATTGCAGGATGACACATAGCCGTTTGAACAACACAGAGCCATGTTAAAGAATAGAACATAAAGAACCCTGTCCTGCAAGAGAGAGAGGGTAGATCTATAGGGTAGAGAGGGTAGATCTATAGGGTAGAGAGGGTAGATCTATAGGGTAGAGAGAGTAGATCTATAGAGTAGAGAGGGTAGATCTATAGGGTAGAGAGGGTAGATCTATAGGGTAGAGAGGGTAGATCTATACGGTAGAGAGGGTAGATCTATAGGGTAGAGAGGGTAGATCTATAGGGTAGAGAGGGTAGATCTATAGGGTAGAGAGGGTAGATCTATAGGGTAGAGAGAGTAGATCCTAAACGGCTCCCTAATACCTACAGGGCCATGAAAAAGTATTTGCCCCCTTGCTGATTTTCTCTACTTTTGCATATTTCTGATACTGAACGTTATCAGATCTTCAACCAAAACCTAATATTAGATCAAGGGAACCTGAGTTTACAAATAACAACAAAGATGTATACTTATTTTATTTATTTAATGAATGACATGGGTCCCATTATTCCTGGCGAAAAACCAAACACTGCATTCCAAAGTAAGAACCTCATACCAAAGGTCAAGCATGGTGGTGGTGGTGTGATGGTTTGGTGACGGTAGTGTGATGGTTTGGGGATGCTTTGCTGCCTCAGGACCTGGACGACTTGCCTTAATAGAAGGAACCATGAATTATGCTCTGTATCAGAGAATTCTAAAGGATAATGTCAGGCCATCCGTCTGTGAGCTGAAGCTTAAGCGCAGCTGGGTCATGCAGCAAGACAATGATCCAAAAACACACAATCAAGTCTATATGAAAATGGCTAAAAAGCAACAAATGTGAAGTTTTGGAATGGCCTAGTCAAAGTCCAGACCTAATCCCAGTTGAGATGTTGTGGCAGGATTTGACACGAGCAGTTCGTGCTTGAAAACCCACAAATGTCACGGAGTTAAAGCAATTATGCATCCAAGAGTGGACCAAAATTCCTCCACAGCGACTTGAGAGACTGATCAACAGCTACAGGAAGCGTTTTGTTGCAGTCATTGCAGCTAAATGTGACACAACCAGTAATTGAGCATAAGGAGAACATTTATTTTTCCACACAGGGGCTCTGGGTGTTGCATAACTTCGTTTAACAAATAAATGAAATAAGTATGTAATTGTTGTCTTATTTGTTCACTCAGGTTCCCTTGATCTAATATTAGGTTTCGGTTGAAGATCTGATAACGTTCAGTATAAAACAAATATGCAAAATAATAAGCCATTTAGCAGACGCTTTTATCCAAAGCGACTTACAGTCATGCGTGCATACATTATTTATTTTTATTTTTTTGTGAATGGGTGGTCCCGGGGATCGAACCCACTATCTTGGCGTTACAAGCGCCGTGCTCTACCAGCTGAGCTACAGAGGACCGTAGCGCAGTACTTTTGACCAGGGCCCATGGGGGAGCACGGATAGTACAGAACGGCTTCATTCTTTTGATCCAGCTGCTGTGAGAGGTAGCTCCTGCAGAGTAAAGGCTTGGGTTGGGCACATCGTAAAAGGGGGTATGCGTGTGTGATATTTTAAGGCTGGGGAGGGGGTCTATGTAGACGGAGGCACGTGTGTGTAGAGTTGCACGGTTTACCAAAACGTCAGTTCTTTTTTAGGGAAAAAAAAAACCTGGTTCTGTACCCCCCCCCAAAAAAAATGTTTTGTATGTTCGGTACTTCTGTCAAATGTATCTCACGTGATTGAGAGAATCAAGTCTGTCTGATTCATAAATGCATACATGGCCATCTAAATTTTTTGTATGTAATAGTATTAAACTGAAAATATGCCGATTGAACAGAGCAGTAGCTGAGTTTATCTGTCTGGATCAAGTGCCATTCTGTAACTTTGGCCAATATTGCCTTCTTTGTTTTGTTGTGGTATCGTTTTGGAATCGAGTGTCATGATACTCAACCTTGTTTCGAAGTCAAAATTCTGGTATCGTGACAACAATAAACCCTGCCCACAATGCCCTGAATCAAAACAGTATGATAATATATCTGTTCTGTGGCTGTTCTTCACAGGTTTAGGGATTTCATAGGTGGGGTATGGAGCAGTATCTGGGATAGGGAATATAGAGATGGGGTATGGAGCATTATCTGGGTTTGAGATTATATAGATGGGGTATGGAGCCATATCTGGGATAGGGAATATAGAGATGGGGTATGGAGCATTATCTGGGTTTGAGATTATGTAGATGGGGTATGTAGCCGTATCTGGGTTAGGGACTATATATATGGGGTATGGAAGCGTATCTGGGTTAGGGATTATATATATGGGGTATGGAAGCGTATCTGGGTTAGGGATTACATAGATGGGGTATGGAGCCGTATCTGGGTTAGGGATTATATAGATGGGGTATGGAGCCGTATCTGGGTCAGGGATTATATAGATGGGGTATGGAGCCGTATCTGGGTTAGGGATTATATAGATGGGGTATAGAGCCGTATCTGGATTAGGGATTATATAGATAGGGTATGGAGCCATATCTGGGTTAGGGATTATATAGATGGGGTATGGAGCCATATCTGGGTTAGGGATTATATAGATGGGGTATAGAGCCGTACCCAGTCAAAACTGTTCGCTGCTCTGGCACCCCAATGGTGGAACAAGCTCCCTCACGACGCCAGGACAGCGGAGTCACTCACCACCTTCCGGAGACATTTGAAACCCCACCTCTTTAAGGAATACCTGGGATAGGCTAAAGTATTCCTTCTAACCCCCCCCCCCCCCCAAATTGTAAAGTGGTTATCCCACTGGCTATAGGGTGAACGCACCAATTTGTGAGTCGCTCTGGCTAAGAGCGTCTGCTAAATGACGTTAATGTGCCCTTGAGCAAGGCACTTAACCCTAATTGCTCCTGTAAGTCGCTCTGGTTAAGAGCGTCTGCTAAATGACTAAAATGTAAATGTAAAATGATTATATAGATGGGGTATGGAGCATTATCTGGGATAGGGAATATAGAGATGGGGTATGGAGCATTATCTGGGTTTGAGATTATGTAGATGGGGTATGTAGCCGTATCTGGGTTAGGGATTATATAGATGGGGTATAGAGCCGTAACTGGATTAGGGATTATATAGATGGGATATGGAGCCGTATCTGGGTTAGGGATTATATAGATGGTGTATGGAGCCGTATCTGGGTTAGGGATTATATAGATGGGATATGGAGCCGTAACTGGGTTAGGGATTATATAGATGGGGTATGGAGCCGTATCTGGGTTAGGGATTATATAGATGGGGTATGGAGCCGTATCTGGGTTAGGGATTATATAGATGGGGTATAGAGCCGTAACTGGATTAGGGATTATATAGATGGGATATGGAGCCGTATCTGGGTTAGGGATTATATAGATGGTGTATGGAGCCGTATCTGGGTTAGGGATTATATAGTGAGTGCATAAATTTTTTATACTGGCCCCCCGTGGGAAACAAACCCACAACCCTGACGTTGCAAGCGCCATGCTCTACCAACTGAGCTACAGGGGATTATATAGATGGGGTATGGAGCCGTATCTGGGTTATGGATTATATAAATGGGGTATGGAGCTGTATCTGGGTTAGGGATTATATACATTTTACATTTTAGTCATTTAGCAGACACTCTTATCCAGAGCGATTTACAGTTAGTGAGTGCATACATTTTTCATACTGGCCCCCCGTGGGAAACAAACCCACAACCCTGACGTTGCAAGCGCCATGCTCTACCAACTGAGCTACAGGGGATTATATAGATGGGGTATGGAGCCGTATCTGGGTTAGGGATTACATAGATGTGGTATGGAGCCGTATCTGGGTCAGGGATTATATAGATGGGGTATGGAGCCGTATCTGGGTCAGGGATTATATAGATGGGGTATGGAGCCATATCTGGGTTAGGGATTATATAGATGGGGTATGGAGCCGTATCTGGGTCAGGGATTATATAGATGGGGTATGGAGCCATATCTGGGTTAGGGATTATATAGATGGGGTATGGAGCCGTATCTGGGTCAGGGATTATATAGATGGGGTATGGAGCCGTATCTGGGTCAGGGATTATATAGATGGGGTATGGAGCCGTATCTGGGTTAGGGATTACATAGATGGGGTATGGAGCCGTATCTGGGTTAGGGATTATATAGATGGGATATGGAGCCGTAACTGGGTTAGGGATTATATAGATGGGGTATGGAGCCGTATCTGGGTCAGGGATTATATAGATGGGGTATGGAGCCGTATCTGGGTCAGGGATTATATAGATGGGGTATGGAGCCGTATCTGGGTTGGGAATTACATAGTTTGGGTATGGAGCCGTATCTGGGTCAGGGATTATATAGATGGGGTATGGAGCCGTATCTGGGTCAGGGATTATATAGATGGGGTATGGAGCCGTATCTGGGTTAGGGATTATATGGATGGGGTATGGAGCAGTATCTGGGTGTCCATCGTTATCATCATTAGATCCAGAAGCTGATCTCTGATCTCAGATCTCTGATCTCAGATCTCTGCTGGGAGCCTTGTTCCAGCAGCTCATGTTCCTCTGGGGCTATCAGATGCCCCCTGTCAGACCGCCCATCTGACCTTCCTCTCTGGTTCTGATGCTGAGGACGAAGAGGCTGCTGCTGGGACTTGAGATGAGACGGGTCCGAGTGATGAAGATGAGGAGGAGGAAGAGGAGGAAGAGGCTGCTGCTGGGATTTGAGATGAGACGGGTCCGAGTGATGAAGATGAGGAGGAGGAAGAGGAGGAAGAGGCTGCCGCTGGGACTTGAGATGAGACGGGTCTGAGTGATGAAGATGTGGAGGAGGAAGAGGGGTAAGAGGCTGCCGCTGGGACTTGAGATGAGACGGGTCCGAGTGAAGAACGTGCAGATGAAGGAGATGACGGGGTAAGGAGTGTGGGAGAGAGGGCGGCTCTGCGGGTGCTACTGAGTGTATCTAAAACACACAAAAAGACGCAGACAGTTTAAAAAACAAAGCACCCTGGGTAGGAGACTGAAATAAATATATGCATAGATTTTTATGAGCGATTTGAGCAGTAATTTGTGTTTTGGGGCATAGTTCTCAAAGAGCCAGGATGGTGTCTGAGAAGTGCCAAACCTCACCGTTCTACCATGGTCCCTGGGCCTGATCTTGTGAGGGAAGCAGGGTAGACCCAGGAAAGACATACACGCAGAGAAACACCGCGCTGAGAAAACCAGCTGGACTATACAGGTCACGATCAGAGGAACCCACAGGATCAGGGTCGTGCTCTGGAGTGAGGAGAGAGACGGGTCAGTGTGTCTGTGTCTCTCTGTGTGTGTGTGTGTGTGTGTGTGTGTGTGTGTGTGTGTCTACAGCAAACACCAGATTGACTTTAAAAGTCATGTACAGAGCCAATCACAAATTTAAAATAGTAATATGTATGGGAGGAAAGTGGGCACGGAATGTGTGTGCTACAGAGAGAGAGTTATAAATGCCATTTCCCCTGACATCATGGGGCGGTTTCCCAGACACAGATTAACATCATGGGGCCGTTTCCCAGACACAGATTAACATCATGGGGCCGTTTCCCAGACACAGATTAACATCATGGGGCCGTTTCCCAGACCCAGATTAACATCATGGGGCCGTTTCCCAGACCCAGATTAACATCATGGGGCCGTTTCCCAGACCCAGATTAACATCATGGGGCCGTTTCCCAGACCCAGATTAACATCATGGGGCCGTTTCCCAGACACAGATTAACATCATGGGGCCGTTTCCCAGACGCAGATTAACATCATGGGGCCGTATCCCAGACACAGATTAACATCATGGGGCAGTTTCCCAGACGCAGATTAACATCATGGGGCGGTTTCCCAGACCCAGATTAACATCATGGGGCGGTTTCCCAGACACAGATTAACATCATGGGGCCGTTTCCCAGACACAGATTAACATCATGGGGCAGTTTCCCAGACACAGATTAACATCATGGGGCCGTTTCCCAGACACAGATTAACATCATGGGGCCGTTTCCCAGACACAGATTAACATCATGGGGCCGTTTCCCAGACACAGATTAACATCATGGGGCCGTTTCCCAGACACAGATTAACATCATGGGGCGGTTTCCCAGACACAGATTAACATCATGGGGCCGTTTCCCAGACACAGATTAACATCATGGGGCCGTTTCCCAGACACAGATTAACATCATGGGGCCGTTTCCCAGACACAGATTAACATCATGGGGCCGTTTCCCAGACACAGATTAACATCATGGGGCCGTTTCCCAGACACAGATTAACATCATGGGGCCGTTTCCCAGACACAGATTAAGCGTACAGAATCTTAAACTAAATTATTTATACTCCAGGACTAGGCTTAATCTGTGTCCAGGATTCATCGGCTAGATTAGCTAGATAGATGGTAACCCCTGGTTACACAGCAGGTTTAAATCAGTCCATTTAAACATCAAGAACGATAACCAATACATACTGAATCTCTATAGGCTATAGGCCTAAAGGTCTGATTACATAGCAAACTAGCACAGTCCTATTCGTTTAAAGGTCTGATTACATAGCAAACTAGCACAGTCCTATTCGTTTAAAGGTCCCATTACATAGCAAACTAGCACAGTCCAACCAGTTTTCGGTAGATATTGTACCTGTTTTCTCATGTTTAAAAATGTCAAGAACAATATATCCATTATATACTGTAACCCTCCAGGACTGGTGTATCTCTGACTATCCATTATATACTGTAACCCTCCAGGACTGGTGTATCTCTGACTATCCATTATATACTGTAACCCTCCAGGACTGGTGTATCTCTGACTATCCATTATATACTGTAACCCTCCAGGACTGGTGTATCTCTGACTATAGATGTTGTTTGAAGCTGTAGTGACAAGCTGTCCTATAGTACAGTGAGATAGCTCTGTACCCCCCCAAACACACACACACGCACACGCACACACACACACACACACACACACAGAAACACATACACAGAAACACACACACAGAAACACACGCACAGAGCCCTGAGGGAGTCTCCAGGATCGCTTCAGCAGACCTGTCAGTGAGATCAGGTCGTGGTTTGGTGGCTCTCGGAGAGTGTGTGTGTGTGTGTCTTGGTCTCTGGGAGGTCAGACGTAGGAGAGACAGTGCCACTCCAGTCATCTATATAGTATTCACATCAGGCAGCAACATCTGACATGAGCACATACAGTACATGATAGAACCGTCTCAGTGTATCCCCGTTATGGATCAACATGCAGACAGACACACACACTTCTGGTAACTTCCCACTGCATCCATCTCACTAAGATACACTTCTGGTGACATCCTACTGCATCCATCACACTAAGACACACTTCTGGTGACATCCTACTGCATCCATCACACTAAGACACACTTCTGGTGACATCCTACTGCATCCATCACACTAAGACACACTTCTGGTGACATCCCACAGCATCCATCACACTAAGATACACTTCTGGTAACATCCTACTGCATCCATCTCACTAAGACACACTTCTGGTAACATCCTACTGCATCCATCTCACTAAGATACACTTCTGGTGACATTCTACTGCAGGGTTCTTCAATTCCGGTCCTGAAAGGGCCGAAACACCTCTATTTTTCATCCTCTCCTTCTAATCAGGGGCTAATTCAGACCTGGGACACCAGGTGAGTGCAATTAACTACCAGGTAGAAATAAAAAACAGAAGTGTTTTGGCCCTCCAGGACCGGAATTGAAAAACCCTGTTCTACTGCATCCATCTCACTAAGATACACTTCTGGTAACATCCTACTGCATCCATCTCACTAAGATACACTTCTGGTAACATCCTACTGCATCCATCTCACTAAGATACACTTCTGGTAACATCCTACTGCATCCATCTCACTAAGATACACTTCTGGTAACATCCTACTGCATCCATCTCACTAAGATACACTTCTGGTAACATCCTACTGCATCCATCTCACTAAGACACACTTCTGGTAACAAATCCTACTGCATCCATCTCACTAAGACACACTTCTGGTAACATCCTACTGCATCCATCTCACTAAGATACACTTCTGGTGACATTCTACTGCATCCATCTCACTAAGATACACTTCTGGTAACATCCTACTGCATCCATCTCACTAAGATACACTTCTGGTAACATCCTACTGCATCCATCTCACTAAGACACACTTCTGGTAACATCCTACTGCATCCATCTCACTAAGATACACTTCTGGTGACATTCTACTGCAGGGTTCTTCAATTCCGGTCCTGGAGGGCCGAAACACCTCTGTTTTTCATCCTCTCCTTCTAATCAGGGGCTAATTCAGACCTGGGACACCAGGTGAGTGCAATTAACTACCAGGTAGAAATAAAAAACAGAAGTGTTTTGGCCCTCCAGGACCGGAATTGAAAAACCCTGTTCTACTGCATCCATCTCACTAAGATACACTTCTGGTAACATCCTACTGCATCCATCTCACTAAGATACACTTCTGGTAACATCCTACTGCATCCATCTCACTAAGACACACTTCTGGTAACATCCTACTGCATCCATCTCACTAAGACACACTTCTGGTAACATCCTACTGCATCCATCTCACTAAGATACACTTCTGGTAACATCCTACTGCATCCATCTCACTAAGATACACTTCTGGTAACATCCTACTGCATCCATCTCACTAAGATACACTTCTGGTAACATCCTACTGCATCCATCTCACTAAGATACACTTCTGGTAACATCCTACTGCATCCATCACACTAAGATACACTTCTGGTAACATCCTACTGCATCCATCACACTAAGATACACTTCTGGTGACATCCTACTGCATCCATCTCACTAAGATACACTTCTGGTAACTTCCCACAGCATCCATCACACTAAGACACACTTCTGGTGACATCCTACTGCATCCATCACACTAAGATACACTTCTGGTGACATCCTACTGCATCCATCACACTAAGACACACTTCTGGTAACTTCCCACTGCATCCATCACACTAAGACACACTTCTGGTAAAATCCTACTGCATCCATCTCACTAAGACACACTTCTGGTAACATCCTACTGCATCCATCTCACTAAGATACACTTCTGGTAACATCCTACTGCATCCATCTCACTAAGACACACTTCTGGTAACATCCTACTGCATCCATCTCACTAAGATACACTTCTGGTAACATCCTACTGCATCCATCTCACTAAGATACACTTCTGGTGACATCCTACTGCATCCATCTCACTAAGATACACTTCTGGTAACATCCTACTGCATCCATCTCACTAAGACACACTTCTGGTGACATCCTACTGCATCCATCTCACTAAGATACACTTCTGGTGACATCCTACTGCATCCATCTCACTAAGATACACTTCTGGTAACATCCTACTGCATCCATCACACTAAGACACACTTCTGGTGACATTCTACTGCAGGGTTCTTCAATTCCGGTCCTGAAAGGGCTGAAACACCTCTGTTTTTCATCCCCTCCTTCTAATCAGGGGCTAATTCAGACCTGGGACACCAGGTGAGTGCAATTAACTACCAGGTAGAAATAAAAAACAGAAGTGTTTCGGCCCTCCAGGACCGGAATTGAAGAACCCTGTTCTACTGCATCCATCTCACTAAGATACACTTCTGGTGACATCCTACTGCATCCATCTCACTAAGATACACTTCTGGTAACATCCTACTGCATCCATCTCACTAAGATACACTTCTGGTGACATCCTACTGCATCCATCTCACTAAGATACACTTCTGGTGACATCCTACTGCATCCATCTCACTAAGATACACTTCTGGTAACATCCTACTGCATCCATCTCACTAAGACACACTTCTGGTAACATCCTACTGCATCCATCTCACTAAGATACACTTCTGGTAACATCCTACTGCATCCATCTCACTAAGATACACTTCTGGTAACATCCTACTGCATCCATCTCACTAAGATACACTTCTGGTAACATCCTACTGCATCCATCTCACTAAGATACACTTCTGGTAACATCCTACTGCATCCATCTCACTAAGATACACTTCTGGTAACATCCTACTGCATCCATCACACTAAGATACACTTCTGGTAACATCCTACTGCATCCATCACACTAAGATACACTTCTGGTGACATCCTACTGCATCCATCTCACTAAGATACACTTCTGGTAACTTCCCACAGCATCCATCACACTAAGACACACTTCTGGTGACATCCTACTGCATCCATCACACTAAGATACACTTCTGGTGACATCCTACTGCATCCATCACACTAAGACACACTTCTGGTAACTTCCCACTGCATCCATCACACTAAGACACACTTCTGGTAACATCCTACTGCATCCATCTCACTAAGACACACTTCTGGTAACATCCTACTGCATCCATCTCACTAAGACACACTTCTGGTAACATCCTACTGCATCCATCTCACTAAGATACACTTCTGGTAACATCCTACTGCATCCATCTCACTAAGATACACTTCTGGTAACATCCTACTGCATCCATCTCACTAAGATACACTTCTGGTAACATCCTACTGCATCCATCTCACTAAGATACACTTCTGGTAACATCCTACTGCATCCATCACACTAAGATACACTTCTGGTAACATCCTACTGCATCCATCACACTAAGATACACTTCTGGTGACATCCTACTGCATCCATCTCACTAAGATACACTTCTGGTAACTTCCCACAGCATCCATCACACTAAGACACACTTCTGGTGACATCCTACTGCATCCATCACACTAAGATACACTTCTGGTGACATCCTACTGCATCCATCACACTAAGACACACTTCTGGTAACTTCCCACTGCATCCATCACACTAAGACACACTTCTGGTAAAATCCTACTGCATCCATCTCACTAAGACACACTTCTGGTAACATCCTACTGCATCCATCTCACTAAGATACACTTCTGGTAACATCCTACTGCATCCATCTCACTAAGACACACTTCTGGTAACATCCTACTGCATCCATCTCACTAAGATACACTTCTGGTAACATCCTACTGCATCCATCTCACTAAGATACACTTCTGGTGACATCCTACTGCATCCATCTCACTAAGATACACTTCTGGTAACATCCTACTGCATCCATCTCACTAAGACACACTTCTGGTGACATCCTACTGCATCCATCTCACTAAGATACACTTCTGGTGACATCCTACTGCATCCATCTCACTAAGATACACTTCTGGTAACATCCTACTGCATCCATCACACTAAGACACACTTCTGGTGACATTCTACTGCAGGGTTCTTCAATTCCGGTCCTGAAAGGGCTGAAACACCTCTGTTTTTCATCCCCTCCTTCTAATCAGGGGCTAATTCAGACCTGGGACACCAGGTGAGTGCAATTAACTACCAGGTAGAAATAAAAAACAGAAGTGTTTCGGCCCTCCAGGACCGGAATTGAAGAACCCTGTTCTACTGCATCCATCTCACTAAGATACACTTCTGGTGACATCCTACTGCATCCATCTCACTAAGATACACTTCTGGTAACATCCTACTGCATCCATCTCACTAAGATACACTTCTGGTGACATCCTACTGCATCCATCTCACTAAGATACACTTCTGGTGACATCCTACTGCATCCATCTCACTAAGATACACTTCTGGTAACATCCTACTGCATCCATCTCACTAAGACACACTTCTGGTAACATCCTACTGCATCCATCTCACTAAGATACACTTCTGGTAACATCCTACTGCATCCATCTCACTAAGATACACTTCTGGTAACATCCTACTGCATCCATCTCACTAAGATACACTTCTGGTAACATCCTACTGCATCCATCTCACTAAGATACACTTCTGGTAACATCCTACTGCATCCATCTCACTAAGATACACTTCTGGTAACATCCTACTGCATCCATCACACTAAGATACACTTCTGGTAACATCCTACTGCATCCATCACACTAAGATACACTTCTGGTGACATCCTACTGCATCCATCTCACTAAGATACACTTCTGGTAACTTCCCACAGCATCCATCACACTAAGACACACTTCTGGTGACATCCTACTGCATCCATCACACTAAGATACACTTCTGGTGACATCCTACTGCATCCATCACACTAAGACACACTTCTGGTAACTTCCCACTGCATCCATCACACTAAGACACACTTCTGGTAACATCCTACTGCATCCATCTCACTAAGACACACTTCTGGTAACATCCTACTGCATCCATCTCACTAAGATACACTTCTGGTAACATCCTACTGCATCCATCTCACTAAGACACACTTCTGGTAACATCCTACTGCATCCATCTCACTAAGATACACTTCTGGTAACATCCTACTGCATCCATCTCACTAAGATACACTTCTGGTGACATCCTACTGCATCCATCTCACTAAGATACACTTCTGGTAACATCCTACTGCATCCATCTCACTAAGACACACTTCTGGTGACATCCTACTGCATCCATCTCACTAAGATACACTTCTGGTGACATCCTACTGCATCCATCTCACTAAGATACACTTCTGGTAACATCCTACTGCATCCATCTCACTAAGACACACTTCTGGTAACATCCTACTGCATCCATCTCACTAAGATACACTTCTGGTAACATCCTACTGCATCCATCTCACTAAGACACACTTCTGGTAACATCCTACTGCATCCATCTCACTAAGATACACTTCTGGTAACATCCTACTGCATCCATCTCACTAAGATACACTTCTGGTGACATCCTACTGCATCCATCTCACTAAGATACACTTCTGGTAACATCCTACTGCATCCATCTCACTAAGACACACTTCTGGTGACATCCTACTGCATCCATCTCACTAAGATACACT
>NW_028159115.1:42500-105000 GCF_964263955.1 Coregonus lavaretus
TTGGTCGCAAATGGGTCTTCCAAATGGACAATGACCCCAAGCATACTTCCAAAGTTTTTGCAAAATGACTTAAGGACAACAAAGTCAAGGTATTGGAGTGGCCATCACAAAGCCCTGACCTCAATCCTATAGAACATTTGTGGGCAGAACTGAAAAAGTGTGTGCGAGCAAGGAGGCCTACAAACCTGACTCAGTTACACCAGCTCTGTCAGGAGGAATGGGCCAAAATTCACCCAACTTATTGTGGGAATCTTGTGGAAGGCTACCCGAAACGTTTGACCCAAGTTAAACAATTTAAAGGCAATGCTACCAAATACTAATTGAGTGTATGTAAACTTCTGACCCACTGGGAATGTGATGAAAGAAATAAAAGCTGAAATAAATCATTCTCTCTACTATTATTCTGAAATTTCACATTCTTAAAATAAAGTGGGGATCCTAACTGACCTAAGACAGTGAATTTTTACTAGGATTAAATGTCAGGAATTGTGAAAAATAGAGTTTAAATGTATTTGGCTAAGGTGTATGTAAACTTCCGACTTCAACTGTATGAGAAGCTGACCTGGGTTCAAATACTATTTGAAATAATTTCAAATATTTAAGATGTGCTTGATTGAGCTTGCCTTTCGCAATGGACTAATAGAAAAGCCCCAAAAGTGCAAACTCAGCCGACAGGCCATTCCATTCAAACGCTTAAATTATTTGAAAGATGTCAAATAGTATTTGAACCCAGTTCATGTATGAGGTTGGGTTAACAGTGTGGTATCACAGACAGACATGCCATCTAAAATCAGACCACATCCAGGCAGTGTGGAATAATGACAGTCTCAACACTTCTGACAACACTGTGAAACTGATCCTTTATAAATCGAGCCTAGTGACAGATTAATGTTGTATTTAGGATATGTACTTTACTTTATCATATTTCGTTTTACAGGTACAATGAGTCTTGTTGGACAGTGAAAACTGAGTAGAACATGTCTATCATAAAAATTAAAATTAAAATTTCAGAAGTTTAATTGAAAATTAACCAACGCATTTCACCACTATACGGTCTTTAACAGGGCGCTTATGTAAGTTTAGATGTTTATAGGCATTTAGCCTTGGGTAGCTTCATCACCTCTGTATTACCATAAGGGGTGTCCACCCCCTTCACACAACCACAACGTTGTTTCACAACATCCACACTCCCACCAACCAAGGTTCTAATTAACAGCCAGGCCTACATTATGTTTCACCAGGCACATTTTCACACTGTTCCTCCCTACCTACTGGCCTGGCAGGTGATGGATAGACCGACTATAACTGATGCATTGGTCTGGTCCTGCCCCCCCGTCTGTCAGTATGACATATTAGATGTTGGTCATAAAACATGTGTCGACTGTGGGAATTCTAATCATCAAACATTCAAAGTGTAATGTCTATTCCCTTCAGTTTAACACAATGTCAGGAAAATAAAGTGTGGAATATTTCTGTAATTTTTTTTGCAGCGGGAAACGTTCCAATTCAACCACTGGTCACCAGGCTCAGAGTGGTTTATACAACCATAAAGATCCTTCTATTGTCTAACGGCCTGGCGGTGACTTTTACCTCACTCTAACCCCATTCTTCAGTCAAAACAGTTCAAACAGAAACCTGATGGGACAGGATGGCTCAGTGGCTGAACTGAATAACTCACTATATTCTCTATCCTGTCTACCAGAATACTGTAGCACTCGTGTCAATTGTCAAAGGTTAAACAGATTATGAACTGCGGTCCAATATTCACCTGTATTGGCCATTGTTGGTGATTTGATCCCCCCGTTTAAGTCAGCATCTGTCCAGATTTTGTGTTAATGTAACAGATTCTATACGATGATTTTATATATGTTTTCTCTTTCCCTCCTCCGGTCGAACGTTCCACGTCAGTCCGTTCCCGACCCGACCACACAGCCGCATATATATATATATATATATATATAATAATTGGCGGATCCCCCTGGAATTTAAACACACACGTGACTTGTTGTTGTGATTTTCTCTTTTATTTTAAAAACAACATGAATTCAATCATAATACTTACGGAAACAAATGACATAAACTATAGTCAAAATGCAGTTATCAAATATTTCAAATAAAGTTATCCCCCCCCAAAAAAAGTTATTCAACGGAAAGGATATGATGGTACTTTGTCGCCACTAGGTGGAGGGATAGACCAATCAAAAAGCAAATATAACAGCCAGGCACGTGCACAGATAGGGTCTAACTGTGTCCAAGCACATTTTACATTTACATTTTAGTCATTTAGCAGACGCTCTTATCCAGAGCGACTTACAGTTAGTGAATACATATTTTTTTATACTGCCCCCCGTGGGAATCAAACCCACAACCCTGGCATTGCAAACGCCATGCTCTATCAACTGAGCTACATCCCTGCCGGCCATTCCCTCCCCTACCCTGGACGACGCTGGGCCAATTGTGCGCCACCCATGAGTCACCTGCCCCATAGCCCTGCCCCATAGCCCTCCCACTTGCCAAGTGCACTTTTGTGTGGTGGTATATATATATATATATATATTTTTTTTTTGTGTAGAATATTTGTCGTTGTTGTTCCGAACCCACCTCCCCGAAGTCGTCGTGACGTCGTCAGTTCGCCACCCCCACCCCACCCCACCCCGCCCGTTGGTCTGCCCTGTATATCCACACAAGCCACTAGCCAGCCAGCCAGCCAGCCATATTTCATTAGTTTGAAGGTTATGAATATTAGGCTGTTTATCTGAAGTTATTAATTAAGAGCATTGAAGATAAATCACAATCAGTTAAAAAAGTAATCTTAGCTAGCTAAATAGCAGATTTACATCAATCATCAATATCAATGACCAGCTGCTAGCCCACCCTCTTTCAGATGTCAATCATGTCTTCAGGAGGCTCTGTAACAAGCTTGCTTACAGTTTGTGATGAGTGAGTGTGTTGTTGTAGAAATAAACAGGCCTATGCTGAAAACATTTAAAATGTTTGCTAAAGAGGCAGTTAGTAGTTATGTCCCACAGGGGGCCAGTATGAAAAATAAAATAAAAAATAATGTATGCACTCACTAACTGTAAGTCGCTCTGGATAAGAGCGTCTGCTAAATGACAAAAAATGTCAATGTTATGTTCGAGATATGACTTTCATTTTGAGCACCTGCTCCCTGAAAGGTCTGTACACTGCCCTGCATTTCATTGTAAGCAAACTAGAAATTACTAAGGAACCAAAAATAAAACAAATTAAGATAATAATTAGAAGTTATCATGGCTAATCAATGAACTGTACATCTTAAAAGCTAAAACAATACAGAAAAATGCAGGGGACCAGATCAGATGAGCAGGGGGTTGCGTTCCCTTGCTCAGATGTTACATGCATCAACCAATGGTTGCATGCGACAACATCGATGTGGTTAGCTGATACGTAAAATACCTACCAGGCGTTGTTCACTCTGGCATTCGTCAGTAACGTCTGAGCAGGGGAACACGACCTGTCAAATCCCTTTCAATAACTCTTTCACCCTCACAGGGGTGTGTCCATAAGGGAGGGCGAGGTGGTGGCCATACAAATTACATTTGACTAAAATAAATGTATTGATAACAGTCAGATTTCGCTTACAACATTTAGTCAATAAAAGATTTGCATCTTAATAGAAGTTCAATTGTAAAAAGTTTCATGTCTGACTCAAAAGACAGATGTTCTTCTCGTTGCCCTTCTGCTCCTCTGCTGTCACCGCCAGCGTCTGACACCCATCACAGTCCAGCTCAGAGCAGCTAATCCTGGGGGAGGTATGGAGGCTTCTGCTGTGGCTGATCCTCAGCACCCGGATGGCTATCAGGTAAAAGATCTCACACACGTTGAGCACTATACACACAGCCGACGCTCCCACCATGAAGTAGGTGAACACCCTCTTCTCTGTGGGCCGGCCGACGTAGCAATCCACCTGGTTGGGACAAGGCCAGAGGTCGCACTTGACGCGTCGCGGCAGGTCAAAGTTGTTGTAGATGAGATGCAGGAGGTAGAGGAACGCCACCTCGATGGTCGTCTTGAAGAAGAGGCTGAGGAGATATGTCCACCAGAGTCCTCCGTGCTTCTGTCCTGTGTTGTCGTAGAGATGGGCGTTCTCACCATGTTTGATGCGGTACTTGCGTTCGCGTTCCTCGCGGTACGCCACGTGCATCACGACCATGAAGGTGGGACAGGTGACAAAGATGAGCTGGAGTGCCCAGAGCCGGGTGTGGGAGACGGGGAAGAAATGGTCGTAACAGACGTTGGCACAGCCGGGTTGGCGGGTGTTGCAGTCAAAGTCTTTCTGGTCCTCACTCCAGACGCGTTCTGCGGCCACGACGAAGACCATGACGCGAAACACGAAGACCACGGAGAGCCAGATGCGTCCAAACGCGGTAGAGTATTTATTGACCCCGCTAAGCAGCGCCTCAAACGTCTTCCAGTCCATGGTGAGATTGGAGTGGGATCCCCTTCTTTCACCGTTTAACTTTCACCCGGCTGTGTGGATGAGCTTCTGTCTTTGGACTTGAAGCTGGAGGAAGAAGAGAAAGTGATTAACTAGTAAGTGTATGGATAATGGTTGAACAACCAGGGTATGGATTGAGCCAGGCCATCCTCCATGTCAGGGAAAGGGAACTACTTAAAATCAAGGTCCAGACCTCTTGGCATTACCTAACACTGGCATTGCCATCGCCTGCCCTACTGGAAGGCTACAGAATGATAGGTCAAAAAGCTTTCTGGATAAAGCTGCAAACAACAGGAAATCATCTACCAGCTGAAAAACATATACAATACCAGTCAAAAGTTTGGACACACCTACTCATTCCTGGGTTTTTCTTAATTTTTTTTACTATTTTCTACATTGTAGAATAATAGTGAAGACATCAAAACTATGAAATAGCACATATGGAATCATGTAGTAACCAAAAAAAGTGAAACAAATCAAAATATATTTTATATTTGAGATTCTTCAAATGCCTTGATGACAGCTTTGCACACTCTTGGCATTCTCTCAACCAGCTTCACCTGGAATGCTTTTCCAACAGTCTCGAAGGAGTTCCCACATATGCTGAGCACTGTACTGTAATATGTTTACAACTCTTCAATGACAAATAGAAATACGTTTCTTCTGGGTGTTAAAGTATTTTTCTTTTGAAAGATCTGTTCACAGCCTTTTATTTAGACTCTGATCAAGCTTTTCATCCAAATCTCCCTGCGACTCTCTCTTCACCTTCTGAAGCTGTTTGCTTAAAGGCGTGGGTTCTTTGAAGAAAGGCTGCTTTAATATTTGATCAAAACACTATTTGCCTTCCATCAAGAGTCTAATGCTCACAAAATCACATTTTGTTGTTGCGGGATTTCATAGGGGAACATCTTGAGCAAAGTAATTTTTATGAAAACAGTGGAATGATATTCAAAAACAGGTACTTGTTGCTGAATACACATCATTTTGAGGCATTGTAAATCATGTTAACATATTTCCATTCAAACACAAAAGTAACTTGCATCACTATTACAGATTGATTATTAGTCAAGTCATACTTACAGTTGTTTCAGATCACTGGGCTGATGTTCAATCCATTTTTAGCTTGTCTGTCTCTCTGTTCAACGTTGCCTCAGTCTGATTTGACGATTGAATGCCAGGGCTGAACAAGGGCTGGTCTAGGTCTGGACATGGACTTTTAGCCCCACTCTGGAGGTGTGGTCAAGCTTTGGAATCAGTGAAGGTTTTCTTTTCACAGGCCAGTTAGTGATGCAAATAATACCCTGTTAAAATCAAATGCACTATCAACATTGGAGTTGTCATGGTGACTAAGTGTTCCCACCAGGTGACTCTGGTATTGGTACCAACCCAGGCCCACACAGGTGAGTGTGGTTTGGTACCACCCTATGTCTGCCTAGTCGCCCCTCCTTTATCCGGCACTGCCACAGATTCCGAGATAAAACGCTGATCCTTTATTTGCCAGGAGAGCTGGAACTTTGGTACGGAGGTATCGGGATATGGACATAGTGCTCTCCAGTCTCACAGAGAACTGATATGGTGACCACTAGTGGTTGTAGCATTTGTTGATTCATATTTGTAGATACTCAAACACTGGGCATGAACATTGGTGTTCATGCCCATTCAGCAATGTACACATGCACATTTTACATTTTGAGTCATTTAGCAGACACTCTTACCTAGACTGACTAGACAGTTCATTCAGCTAGAGAAGGTGGCACCTGTCACCATCCCACAGCTGTACAGCTAGTGCTGCTGCCTAGTCTGATGGAGTAGAGTCATGCCGGATGTGACTGTGATCAGATCATTTAATCTAGAGAGTCCAGTCTACCACCCCTGTTTACTGACCACTCCTGTCCTACTACTGCCAACCTGTAGATTAAACTATGATTTAATTCATTTCATTATCAAGGTGTGTCATTTTGTGGTTCTCTTTCATTGCCAAAACACTTTGATCCCATCGGGTGTTTTGTAAGTTGCATGCCACTTGCACAAGGAATTAACTTTGTTACATTTAAGGTCCCGTGTGAATGTTTTTTTAGAGTGGCTCTTGAACAAAACTCCATTCAAAGTTTATACATCACATATGATCATTGTCTGTGAGATTTGTTTCATAAAATATGTGATCCGTTTAATTACGTAAAATGTAAAGCGCTGAGAGCTTACTACTCAATTCAACACCTTCTAATGGAGCACTGTTGCATCTCCTGTGGTCGTAGCATGTGGTATGTAAAGTGCCCTAAAATGGTTGCTGGAATAAAAAAGACGGTCCAATCTGATTTACTCTCAGTTTTGTGCTCAACGGAGCCAAGTCAACTTGACTTAAGTTGAAAATCATCATGATATTTTAGTTGAAATTGAAGAAGCATTTATATTTATAGAAAATACAAAAAAATAATTCATAATAAAATGTTTTATTTCAAATTATTAGCAGACTACAATCATTAGGCTTGAAATTAAGAGCATATCAATAACTGAACAAGACTACAAATAATGTACATTTCATGAAATAAAAACTTCTTACAAAAAACAGATGTCATGTCATTCTCTAATCAATCATGAATAAAACATGTAAAAAAAAAAAAAAAAAAAAAAAAGATGTCCCATTTTGGCAGTGACTTTGTAAACAACATTTTGGAGTATCAGACCCATATCTTCATACTCAGACTAAACAGTGTATGAGGTCCTTGACACAGACATGACAGAACGTTGTGCACTGCCAAACACTCCGTAGGCTTTTGTTCCAGACCAGCACTAACACACAACTGATCAACTAATCATTTTACATTTACATTTTTAGTCATTTAGCAGACGCTCTTATCCAGAGCGACTTACAGTTAGTGAGTGCATACATTATTATTTTTTTATTTTTTTCATACTGGCCCCCAATGCCTTGATTACTGCCAAACACTCCATAGGCTTTCCATAGGCTTTTGTTCCGGACCAGTACTAACCCACAACTGATCCACTAATCATCAATGCCTTGATTAGATGCATCTAATCATGTATTAGTACTGGGCATGAACGAAAAGCCTGCACTATGCTATGGCGTCTCCAGGACCAGAATTAAAGATGACAGTCTTAGGAGATAGCCACACTGTAACCCGGAGCAGGGCTCTCTGTCTCAGCCACTCCACCATCAGCCATCTTCGTCTTCTCCAGTTCAGACTTCTTGAACACAGAGTTATCGTTCGCCGTCAGGGGTATGGTAGCTGGCATGGTGAACCGGGGGCTCTCCCTGATGGCACGGGGCCCTCCACCGCCGACACACTCCCTGCACTTCTTCCCCAGCAGGTAGAGGATCTCACACAGAGTCAGGAGGATACACACGAAGCTAACCACCACCATGAAGACTGTGAACACTCGCTTCTCTGTTGGTCTGGGGGGGAGCAGAGAATAAAAGATGAGCTTCATGAAATAATACAGGCCTATGGCTGTTCAAAATAACAATGCATTGTAATCACATCCTGGATTAGCTCATGTCATTCGCTACATTTGTGATTACTTAGGGCTCAGAGATTCTCCTGGTGGTCAGGTCACATGGTCAGGAGAACCGCAGGGCCACGGCAATGATCAGTACAAAGTGTTGTGCTCTGTTTGTAATAATAGCAAAAATACCTGGCAATAAAGCAGTCCACCTCGTTGGGACAGGGGTCCTCTGAGCACTTCACCACCAGCGGGAAGAAGTACGCCTCGTAGATGTAAAACAACAGGAAGATGAACACGCCGTCCACCACCATCTTGAACAGAAGACTGAAGAAGTAGGTCCACCACAGGCCGCCACGCTTCTTCCCCGTATTGTCGTAAAGACGGGTGCATCCCTCGCCGTGCTTCAGACAGTGTTTCCGCTCTCGTTCATCTCTGTACGCAACATGGAGGACGACCAGTAGCGAGGGACAGGTGACGAAGATGAGCTGGAGTGCCCAGAGCCGGCTGTGGGAGACGGGGAAGAAGTGGTCGTAACAGACGTTGTGGCAGCCGGGTTGGCGGGTGTTGCAGTCAAAGTCTTTCTGTTCGTCACCCCACACCTTCTCCGCAGCCACGACGAAGACCATGAGTCTGAAGATGAAGACGACGGAGAGCCAGATACGACCGAACGCCGTGGAGTACTTATTGACCCCGCTGAGCAGGCCCTGCAAAAACGCCCAGTTCATAGTGGAGGTACAAGTTGTCGAATTTGTAGTGGAAGTTCAGTTCGGCCTCCAACAGGCCCCTGGCTCTTGCCTCACGTGTAGTCTAAATTGTAAGTATTGTCACAACTACCAACCGTGGGCTTCTACCCTTGGTTAAAAAAAATACTCAACTGCAAAATTCAGGTAAGGTGTCTCTTTAATAAGACTTACTCAGCTGTGCCACATAGCAAAAGAGGGGAGGGAAGTACTGCATGCCTATACTGAGTGGACTAGCTGGGTAAACACACCTGCAACAGCCTCAGTGTAGGGAGTGGCTGATAACAACTCATTGTTCAACTTTTACCATAGAAAGAAGGAGACTGTGATTCCAACCACAAAAATGAGAGAGAGAGAGAGAGAGAGAGAGAGAGAGAGAGAATTTATGTCAAACTAATTGACAGAGTGAAAAGAAGGAAGCCTGTACAGAATATAAATATTCCAAAACATTACATTTACATTTTAGTCATTTAGCAGACGTTCTTATCCAGAGCGACTTACAGGAGAAATTAGGGTTAAGTGCCTTGCTCAAGGGCACATCGACAGATTTTTTACCTAGTCGGCTCGGGGATTAGAAGCAGCGACCTTTCGGTTACTGCCACTACGCTCTTAACCACTAAGCTACCTGCCGCCCTAATAAAAAAATTAAAACATGTATCCTGTTTGCAACAAGGCACTAAAGTAACACTGCAAAATATGTGGCAAAGCAATTCACTGTTTGCCCTGAATACCAAGTGCTATGTTTGGGACAAATCCAATACAACACATTACTGAGTACCACTCTCCATATTTTCAAGCATAGTGGTGGCTGCATCATGTTATGGGTATGCTTCTAATTGTTGAGGACTGGGGAGTTTTTCAGGATAAAAACATAACGGAATGGAGCTAAGCACAGGCAAAATCCTAGAGGAAAACCTGGTTCAGTCTGCTTTCCAACAGACACTGGGAGATGAATTCACCTTTCAGCAGGATAATAACCTAAAACACAAGGCCAAATCTACACTGGAGTTGCTTACCAAGAAGACATTGAATGTTCATGAGTGGCCGAGTTACAGCTTTGACTTAAATCTGCTTGAAAATGTATGGCAAGACTTGAAAATGGCTGTCTAGCGATGATCAACAACCAACTTCACAGAGCTTGAAGGATTTTAAAAAATTATAATGTGTAAATATTGTACAATCCAGGTGTGCAAAGCTCTTAGAGACTTACCCAGAAAGACTCACAGCTGTAATCACTGTCAAAAGTGTTTCTACAAAGTATTGACTCAGGGGTGTGAATATTTATGTGACTGAGATATTTCTGCATTTCATTTTAAATAAATTTGCTAACATTTGTAAAAACATGTTTTCACTTTGTGTGTAGATGTGTGAGAGAAAAATCAATTTAATCCCTTTTTTGATTTCAGGTTGTAACACAACAAAATGTGTAATACTTTCTGAAGTCACTGTATCTTTCACTTGATGCCATTTATAAGTCTGCATGCAATCTGCATGATATGGGATCATGCCGATTGAAATACATACAGACATCCACTGAGAATGAAAAACCTTAAGGACAGACTGACCAGGTGAATCCAGGTAAAAGCTATGATCCCTTATTGATGTCACTTGTTAAATCCACTTCAATCAGTGTAGATGAAGGGGAGCAGACAGGTTAAAGAAGGATTTTTAAGCCTTGAGACATTGATTGTGTGTGTGTGCCATTCAGAGGGTGAATGGGCAAGACAAAAGATTGAATTGCCTTTGAACGAGGTATGGCAGGCGCACCGGTTTGTGTCAAGAACTCTAACGCTGCTGGGTTTTTCACACTCAACAGTTTCCCGTGTGTATCAAGAACGGTCCACCACCCAAAGGACATCCAGCCAACTTGACACAACTGTGGGAAGCATCGGAGTCAACAAGGGCCAGCATCCCTGTGGAACAACACATTACATTTACATTTTAGTCATTTAGCAGACGCTCTTATCCAGAGCGACTTACAGTTAGTGAAAACTTTTTTTTATACTGGCCCCCCATGGGAATCGAACCCACAACCCTGGCGTTGCAAACGCCATGCTCTATCAACTGAGCTACATCCCTGCCGGCCATTCCCTCCCCTACCCTGGACAACGCTGGGCCAATTGTGCGCCGCCCATGAGTCTCCCGGTCACGGCCAGCTGCAACAGAGCCTGGATTCGAACCAAGATCTCTAGTGGCACAGTTAGCACTGCGATGCAGTGCCTTAGACCACTGCGCCACTCAGGAGCTAACACCTTGCCTAACCAGTGTCCCCACACATTGACTCTGTACCAGTACCCCCTATATAGCCTCTCTACTGTTATTTTATTTTACTGCTGCTCTTTAATTATTCGTTTTTAAAAATTTGTATTATTATATTTTTCCTTCTTTTTTTAACTTATCTTTTTTTTTTTTTTTACACTTCTTTTTTTTTTTCTTAAAAACTGCATTGTTGGTTAAGGGCTTGTAAGTGAGCTTTTCACTGTAATGTCTACACCTGTTGTATTCGGCACGTGGCAAATACAATTTGATTTGATTTGATTTGCCCTGACGAATTGAGGCTGTTCTGAGGTCAAAAGCCCTTAGTGCACTAGCTCCTGGACTGTCACTAGGTCTACTTAATAAACAGATCAGATATAGAAATACCAACAGTCTACAGAAGGAATATAATCATATGTAGCCTAATATAGTTTTATCAATCAATGCATCAATCAAATGTATTAACAAAGCCTTTTTTTCATATTTGTCACAAAATGCTTTGCCACAAAGTGCTTTACGGATAACTTTATTATAGGCTGATAGCTATAAGGTTTGCACTATCAACTTTTTTTTTTTTTTTTTTGCACTGAATGTATTAATAAATAAATAAACGTTTTGATTTTCCCTCCCAGATGTATAACTTCCTATATCATCCCGGGACAGTGTGGTGGGGTTGGAGGTCAGAAACTGAGACCGACTCGGTTTCTCTACGGTGCTGCTGCATCCCGGGACAATGTGACCGTGCACGGATCACCTTCATTAGCTAGGTGGAAACCGTTACGAAGTGGGTCGGTCGACGTGCATGGTTGAGCATTTCAAGAGAAGTGCCCAGATAGCGTCGCCTCCTGCAGCGTTAGCTACCCATCTACACGGCTGCAGCTTGCCACAGCAGCGGGGGGTAAGATAAAAGGGGCGCTGCGGGTTAGCACCATCAGTCTGCATTAGCATTCCATTACCTCTCACTCCGGCTAAATCAAGATCATTTTTTTGTGCAACGTTCTCTGGTTTATGACCTAATTAGCGTGTGCTAGCTACTGCTGCAGGGTGGATGCAATGAGCTAGCTAACTATCCAATGTAGCTGAAGTTAGCTACTTTTAATAGCAAGTTGCAAGCTAGTGTCAACAGATTATAGATAGCTAGCAAGCTAATAATTAGCTAGCATGATAAGCTAACCAGCTAACCGAACCAGACTGCAGCACGTCAGTGAAAGTGACTGGCACGTCTCACTTGGCAGATGGGCTAGCAACAAGCTAACTTGAATAGCTAGTTAGCTAACTTGTTTAACAACAGACCATATCTAATTTAACTACAAAAACTTTTATCATATCTGAAGTGAAGTTGCTAGCTGACTACAGTAGCTTTTTCCTCCCTAGTCCCTACACCGCAACAGCAACTGTCGCCTACCTCTCCCTCCCCGGCAGCTCCATCGAGCCATGCGACAGTGGTGCCTCCCGGCTGCGGCACCGCGAACCGAACCTCTGCCCACAGGGCGCCTCTCACCCCCGCTATCAGGTAGGCTGCAGGCTGGCACTGGAATGCCACGGGCAGGGGCAATGACACGCATTATTTTACAATCAATGCACATATTAAATTATTAATGTACAGTACATACTAGCATTCAACATCATGGCAATAAATACATAGGCTATTTTAGCCCAAGTTATGGTTGTTGTTGTTTTTTTCCCCCAAATGCTCCAGACACTTCCTTTGAAAAGCTGTTGCTAGTGGGTAGCTACAGTGCATTCATAAAGTATTCAGACCCTCTGACTTTTTACACATTTTGTAAGTTACAGCCTTATTATAAAATTGAAACAATTGTTTCCCCCCCCACACACACACACTCATCAATCTACACACAATACCCCATAATGACAAAGGGAAAACAGGTTTTTAAAATATAGAACGGAAATATCACAGTTACATACTTTAAGTATTCAGACCCTTTACTCAGTGATTACAGCCTCAAGTCTTCTTGGGTATGATGCTACAAGCTTGGCACACCTGTATTTGGGAGTTTCTCCCATTCTTCTCTGCAGATCCTCTCAAGCTCTGTCAGGTTGGATGGGGAGCTATTTTCAGGTCTCTCCAGAGATGTTTGATCGGGTTCAAGTCTGGGCTCTGGCTGTGGCACTCAAGGACATTCAGAGACTTGTCCTGAAGCCACGCCTGCGTTGTCTTGGCTGTGTGCTTAGGGTCGTTGTCCTGTTGGAAGGTGAACCTGATTGGTGTAGTGCTGCAGAGATGGTTGTCCTTCTGGAAGTTTCTCCCATCTCCACAGAGGAACTCTGGAGCTCTGTCAGAGTGACCATCGGGTTCTTGGTCACCTCCCTGACCAAGGCCCTTCTCCCCTGATTCCTCAGTTTGGCCGGGCGGCCAGCTCTAGTAAGAGTCTTGGTGGTTCCAAACTTTTTCCATTTAAGAATGATGGAGGCCACTGTGTTCTTGGGGACCTTCAATGCGGCATAATTTTTTTGGTACCCTTCCCCAGATTTGTGCCTCGACACAATCCTGTCTCAGAGCTCTATGGACAATTCCTTCGACCTCATGGCTTGGTTTTTGCTCTGACATGCACTGTCAACTGTGGGACCTTTATATAGACAGGTGTGTGCCTTTCCAAATCATGTCCAATCAAATGAATTTACCACAGGTGGACATCAATCAAGTTGTAGAAACATCTCAAGGATGATCAATGGAAACACGATGCACCTCAGCTAAATTGAGTCTCATAGCAAAGGGTCTGAATACTTATAAGGTATTTCTGTTTTTTTATTTTTAATACATCTGTAAAAATGTTGAAACCTGTTTTTGCTTTGTCATTATGGGGTATTGTGTGTAGATTGATGAGGGGGGGGGAAACTAATCCATTTTAGAATAAGGCTGTAATGTAACAATACTTTCCGAATACATTGTATGTTATTATAACTTTATGAGTAATCAGACAGTGAATCAGCACTGTCTTATGCCCAGGACAAATATGGCAGGGTGAGTGTAAGCATTGTGACCGTTGCCAAATATAAACTGTGCCAAAGTTTGGACAGGCAACTAGGCATTTATATTAACATTTAACGTTTCTGACTTGTACTTTTATGTTCACTGATGCCTCAGTAAAAGTACGTCAGATGTTAAATGCTACTATAAATGCCTAGTTGTTATTATGCTAAATGCTACTATAAATGCCTAGTTGTTATTATGCTAAATGCTACTATAAATGCCTAGTTGTTATTATGCTAAATAGTAGAGAGAATGATTTATTTCAGCTTGTATTTATTTCATCACATTCCCAGTGGGTCAGAAGTTTATATACACTCAATTAGTATTTGGTAGCATTGCCTTTAAATTGTTTAACTTGGGTCAAACGTTTCGGGTAGCCTTCCACAAGCTTCCCACAATAAGTTGGGTGAATTTTGGCCCATTCCTCCTGACAGAGCTGGTGTAACTGAGTCAGGTTTGTAGGCCTCCTTGCTCGCACATGCTTTTTCTGTTCTGCCCACACATTTTCTATAGAATGAGGATCTTTGTCCCCATGTGCAGTTGCAAACCGTAGTCTGGCTTTTTTATGGCGGTTTTGGAGCAGTGGCTTCTTCCTTGCTGAGCGGCCTTTCAGGTTATGTCGATATTGGCCTCGTTTTACTGTGGATATAGATACTTTTGTACCTGTTTCCTCCAGCATCTTCACAAGGTCCTTTGCTGTTGTTCTGGGATTGATTTGCACTTTTCACACCAAAGTACGTTCATCTCTAGGAGACAGAACGCTTCTCCTTCCTGAGCGGTTTGACGGCTGCGTGGTCCCATGGTGTTTATACTTGCGTACTATTGTTTGTACAGATTAACGTGGTACCTTCAGGCGTTTGGAAATTGCTCCCAAGTATGAACCAGACTTGTGGAGGTCTACAATGTTTTTTGAGGTCTTGGCTGATTTCTTTTGATTTTCCCATGATGTCAAGCAAAGAGGCACTGAGTTTGAAGGTAGGCCTTGAAATACATCCACAGGTACACGTCCAATTGACTCAAATTATTTCAATTAGCCTATCAGAAGCTTCTAAAGCCATGACATCATTTTCTGGAATTTCCCAAGCTGTTTAAAGGCACAGTCAACTTAGTGTATGTAAACTTCTGACCCACTGGAATTGTGATACAGTGAATTATAAGTGAAATAATCTGTCTGTAAACAATTGTTGGAAAAATGACTTGTCATGCACAAAGTAAATGTCCTAACCGACTTGCCAAAACTATAGTTTGTTAACAAGAAATTAGTGGAGTGGTTGAAAAACGAGTTTTAATGACTCCAACCTAAGTGTATGTAAACTTCCGACTTCAACTGTACAGTATTTTAGAGACTTATTGAAAGTGTGTCTGTGAACAAGTCATGTGTGTTTTAACCCGTTAGATGTCAGGATGGAGTGTTGTGAGGTGGAGCCACGCTACACCATCGAGCAGATCGACCTCCTCCAGCGCCTCCGTCTCTCAGGGATGACCAAGCCACAGATCGTCCAGGCCTTGGGATCCCTAGAGCGACTAGACCCCGACTACTGCAATGACACCCACACAGCCAACCCCACAACCAACGCCACCCCTACCACAGCCTCCGCCCCGGCCCCCTCCTCCTCCTCTTCCTCCTCTTCCTCTTCCTCCCTCTCCCTGGCCTCTGCCACCACGCAGACACCCGGGATGGATGGCGCCTCCCTGTCGCCTAGCAACAGCTATGAGGCCTCGCCCCCGCCGCTTTACCCCCCGGGGGTCGGAGTTCAGAGGTCATTCAGCTATGACATCATGGCGGAGGAGGACTGGGACCTTGAGGAGAAGGTGGAGGAGTACATGAGGTGAGTTGGTTGAGGGGTTGGTTGAGGGTTTCAGTTATGGAGACAGGTAAGGAGAAAAGAGATGTAGGCCTATAGGATAGTATTGAGGAGAGGTAAAGGCCTACTGCTTAAAGATGGTAGAAGAAGCTTAGGAGAGATCAGTGAATCATGAAAAAGAGAAGGAGGGTTATTTGAGGTGAACACAGTAAGCGGGGGAAGAGAAGCTAGTCTTTGTTGCGCTGGGAGAGGATGATGATTACATCATTATCAGAAAATAACGGCCAGTCCCTGGTGATGATGGCTGTTAGCCTGACTAATTTGGGTCAGGTGTGTAGGGAGGGATGGGATGAAGAGAGCAGCCAGGCTAACAGGATCTACAGAAGGCAGAAGGCTTTATGACAAGAGAGGGAGTTATTTTATGCTGGCCCGTTTTCAACCGGAGGGGGAGAGATAGAGAGAGAGAAGACTGGGACCTGGAGGAGTGCATGAGGAGAGGATTTGAGGGCAGACCGACACCAACACACACACAACATGCACACACATTTATACTGACTCTACACACACTCGCATACAATCTTCATTTACGCTGCTGCTAATCTGTTTATCAAATATCCTGATGCCTAGTCAACTTACCCCTATACATATCTGGCTATACATATCTGGCTCTTCGCTGGCCATGGCAGAACACTGACATTCCTGTCTTGCAGGAAATCATGCACAGAACAAGCAGTATAGCTGGTGGCATTGTCATGCTGGAGGGTCATGTCAGGATGAGCCTGCAGGAAGGGTACCACATGAGGGAGGAGGATGTCTTCCCTGTAACGCACAGCGTTGAGATTGCCTGCAATGACAAGCTCAGTCCGATGATGCTGTGACACACCGCCCCAGACCATGACTGACCCTTCACCTCGATCCTGCTCCATAGTACAAGCCTTGGTGTAACGCTCATTCCTTCGATGATAAATGCGAATCCGACCATCACCCCTGGTGAGACAAAACCGCGACTCGTCAATGAAGAGGACTTTTTGCCAGTCCTGTCTGGTCCAGCGACGGTGGGTTTGTACCCATAGGCGACGTTGTTGATGTCTGGTGAGGACCTGCCTTACAACAGGCCTACAAGCCCTCATTCCAGCCTCTCTCAGCCGATTGTGGACAGTCTGAGCACTGATGGAGGGATTGTGCGTTCCTGGTATAACTCGGGCAGTTATTATTGCCGTCCTGTACCTGTCCCACAGGTGTTATGTTTGGATGTACCGATCCTGTGCAGGTGTTGTTACACGTGGTCTGCCACTGCGAGGACGATCAGCTGTCCGTCCTGTCTCCCTGTAGCGCTGTCTTAGGCGTCTCACAGTACGGACATTGCAATTTATTGCCCTGGCCACATCTGCAGTCCTCATGCCTCCTTGCAGCATGCCTAAGGCATATTGACCCTGTATATAGTATGCTTACCCCTATACATACATCCCCCTTGGTGTTTTTCCTATTTTGTTGCATTACAACCTGTAATTTATATTGATTCTTTTAATGTAATGGACATACACAAAATAGTCCAAATTGGGTGAAGTGTAATGAAAAAAAGAACTTGTTTCAGAAAATTCCTTCAGAAGTCACATAATTGCACACAGGTGGACTTTATTAACTAAGTGTCACATGATCTGTCACATGATCTCAGTATATATACACCTGTTCTGAAAGGCCCCAGAGTCTGCAACACCACTAAGCAAGGGGCACCACCAAGCAAGCGGCACCATGAAGACCAAGGAGCTCTCCAAACAGGTCAGGGACAAAGTTGTGGAGAGGAACAGATCAGGGTTGGGTTATAAAAACATATCCAAAACGTTGAACATCCCACGGAGCAACATTTAAATCCATTATACATTTTTTTTAAGAATATGGCACCACAACAAACCTGCCAAGAGAGGGCCGCCCACCAAAACTCACGGACCAGGCATGGAGGGCATTAATCAGAGGCAACAAAGAGACCAAAGATAACCCTGAAGGAGCTGCAATGCTCCACAGCGGATATTGGATTATCTGTCCATAGGACCACTTTAAGCCGTACACTCCACAGAGCTGGGCTTTACGGAAGAGTGGCCAGAAAAAAGCCATTGCTTAAACAAAAAAATAAGCAAACACGTTTGATGTTCACCAAAAGGCATGTGGGAGACTCCCCAAACATATGCAAGAAGGTACTCTGGTCAGATGAGACTAAAATTTAGCTTTTTGGCCATCAATGAAAACGCTATGTCTGGCGCAAACCCAACACCTCCCATCACCCCGAGAACACCATCCTCACAGTGAAGCATGGTGGTGGCAGCATCATGCTGTGGGGATGTTTTTCATCGGCAGGGACTGGGAAACTGGTCAGAATTAAATAAATAATGGATGGCGCTAAATACAGGGAAATTCTTCTTGAGGGAAACCTGTTTCAGTCTTCCAGAGATTTGAGACTGGGACTGAATAGTTTTTTTATTTTATTTTATTTTTTTATATTTTGCATCTTCAAAGTGTTGTGTAAATCAAATGATACAAACCCCCAAAAAAATCCATTTTAATTCCAGGTTGTAAGGCAACAAAATAGGAAAAATGCCAAGGGGGGTGAATACTTTCACCTTACCCCTATACATATTTCTTGTGTGTTTTCTGTTGTACCTTATCTAATTTTTAGTGCTACATTGATATTGATTACTGCATTGTTGTGTTTGGAGCTTGACACAGTAGTTGTGACATTAAAACTTGAAACTAGGCATCACGGTGCATCGTCCAGAAACAAACATCTCTTTAACATAAAATCAATGTTAGAATTTTATAACTAGTTTTCATTAGGAAAGCAGATAAAGCGTTTTTATCAAAACACAGAATCCTATTAATTACTACACATAATTAATTACGTGTTTTGTTTTGAGCCTGCTTTTTCGTCTGACAGAGCGGGGCACCTGGCTCACGCCCTGGAGGCAGCCCGGTTCCAAATCGAATGCAATCAACTTTCAGCCAGTGCAAAACAAGCCTACACGGGCGCCCGGGGCGAGATTAATCATACCCCCTCAGTCTCTGGCAATAGAGGGGTTAGTTGACAACGTCACGAAAACGATGCCCACGCTTCAATGGGGCAGAAGTCCACGTGTTGTGATTCTGGATGGCCAGATCGCTAGCAACAATGACAAGAAGCTGCCATGTGGGGAATCGTGGTGGCTCGTTTCCAGCTAGTTTTATCTTGTTCTTCGTGCCATGTCTTGTTTTGACTGATCTATTTTGCCACCTATGCTAATATGCTAGCTAGCTAGCTAACAACAACTCTAATGTTGTATTTGAGAGACAAGAGCTCGTTGTGCAAATGTATTTATGTTTTCAATAAACATTTGGAGACTAAATATAGTTTACATGTTGTTAATCTAAGCCCCGTCTGTTTTTCCCCACAATTTTGTAGACATTCCAGAAACCACAGTCGCTCTGATTCTGTGTGTACATTGATCTCCAAAAATGGTGAATCTCGAGTCATAGGCTCCGAATCTGTCAATCGTCAATCCTTCATCTGTTTGTCTAAAAGTACAGGGGAGGTAAAGCCCATGTGGTGGAGAATGTATTCACTTCCACCAGTAGTTCCACATTAGTGCAGATGTGAGGAAGCAGGAAGTGTGTGGTCTGTTCTTACTCTGTGGTGTCTGATTCAGGAAGTGTGTGGTCTGTTCTTACTCTGTGGTCCCTGTTGTTTGTAGGAGGGACAGTAACCTGGTGAAGGAGGAAATCAAAACCTTCCTCAACAACCGCAGGATCTCCCAGGCCATCGTGGGACAGGTCACAGGTAATGCATCTATTCTGCTCAGACAGCTTTTAGTGTACCGGTGGCATCTGTTTTTTAGTGTGTACTGTTTACATCGTTTTGTATGACTATTACTGTCTTTCTCTCTAGGATATTTTATAATGCGTTCTCCCTGGCTCTCCTCTTCTCCTCTTCTTATCTACCTTCCTTCTCCTCCTCTCCTCTCCCTAGGTATCAGTCAGTTATATCTCCTCTCCCTAGGTATCAGTCCGAGTTATATCTCCTCTCCCTAGGTATCAGTCAGAGTTATATCTCCTCTCCCTATGTATCAGTCAGTTATATCTCCTCTCCCTAGGTATCAGTCAGATATATCTCCTCTCCCTAGGTATCAGTCAGTTATATAATAATAATATGCCATTTAGCAGACGCTTTTATCCAAAGCGACTTAGTCATGCGTGCATACATATTGTTTTTTTGTGTGTATGGGTGGACCCGGGGATCGAACCCACTACCTGGGCGTTACAAGCGCTATGCTCTACCAGCTATCAGTCAGTTATATATCTCCTCTCCCTAGGTATCAGTCAGAGTTATATCTCTTCTCCCTAGGTATCAGTCAGTTATATCTCCTCTCCTCTCCCTAGGTATCAGTCAGTTATATATCTCCTCTCCCTAGGTATCAGTCAGTTATATATCTCCTCTCCCTAGGTATCAGTCAGAGTTACATCTCCTCTCCCTAGGTATCAGTCAGAGTTATATCTCCTCTCCTCTCCCTAGGTATCAGTCAGAGTTATATCTCCTCTCCCTAGGTATCAGTCAGAGTTATATCTCCTCTCCCTAGGTATCAGTCAGAATTATATCTCCTCTCCCTTGGTATCAGTCAGAGATATATCCTCTCCTCTCCCTAGGTATCAGTCAGAGTTATATCTCCTCTCCCTAGGTATCAGTCAGAGATATCTCCTCTCCTCTCCCTAGGTATCAGTCAGTTATATCTCCTCTCCTCTCCCTAGGTATCAGTCAGAGATATCTCCTCTCCTCTCCCTAGGTATCAGTCAGAGATATCTCCTCTCCTCTCCCTAGGTATCAGTCAGTGTTATATCTCCTCTCCCTAGGTATCAGTCAGAGTTATATCTCCTCTCCCTAGGTATCAGTCAGTTATATCTCCTCTCCTCTCCTTAGGTATCAGTCAGTTATATCTCCTCTCCTCTCCCTAGGTATCAGTCAGAGTTATATCTCCCAGTGGTTGCTGCAGCAGGGCTTGGAGATGAGCGACTCCAAACGCAGATCTTTCTACCGCTGGTACCTGCTGGAGAGGAACAACCCAGGTAACAACCACGGTAGGAGGGGGGGCTACTGTTGGCTAGTCTATGGTGCTAGGGGAGGAAGGGGTTCATGTTGACTCTATGACAATTTAAGTGATCTTGGAAGCTGCTTGTGCTTGCCATCTGTCCCTCTGTACATTTTAGTTTATGTCCCATCCCTATTGGCCAAGCATTGTGACACGGACGGACTCGCTCACATGGTCCTGGAGGGCTAGATAGAGTTCAGTGAAGGACGGAGGTCAGGAGACAGAGATATTTATGACTCGTAGTAGGATAAAAACATAACTGTTACTGTAGATACTAATCAATAATGTGAAAGGAATCTGGTTTGAATTAATGTGGTTTCCATCTAGCTATATCTTAAAGGGATAGTTCTAGATTTTGGCAATTAAGCTCTATTTTTGGCAATTAAGCTAGCGGTTCCTGTCGACCTTACTGTCTTTGCGCTAACGCTAGTTAGCAATGGCTCCAGAAACGACCTTCAACTTCGTTCAAACTGCACAGAGACATACAAATGGTGTCCATGAGTTCATCTGACTCTGGTTAAGTAAAAAATAAAAAAAAAAGGGTTAGTTTTCCAAATCTCCAACTATCCCTTTTAAGACAAGTTAGAGTGACATCATGATCTGGTAAGAGGATAACACCACCTTCAGACATGTGTGGGACTGTTTTCTAAACTATACTAAACTTTTTTTGCTCAATTCTACATCAGCGGAGATGGAGCCTAAATAATGGAATGTTTAGGCTATGTCCCATTTTTTTTTTTTGTCTTTGAGTCACCATACAAGTCACATGAGCAAAAATGCATGAAATAAGCCCTCATCTCACCATCCCCGCCTCCTCTCCTTCCCAAGCTTTGCCACAGCTTCTGTGGTGCTCAGACCTGATCCTGGAGGTGCTGGTTTTCATTCCTACATGGCTAACAATTAATAACCCTATCTAACACTAACAGTGATGCTAATTCTGGATCCTGATGCTAACATGTTGTCTAGCATTTCTCTATGCCATTTCTACCAAACAGGCACTTAATAATGCTACAATTATTAGCTTCTTAGGAGCTGTATACCTGTTCAGAACAGAACTCAACGATCAGTAGGATTCAGTTATAGAACAAGTTATGTCTGGCCTGCCATTTTAATAAACTATATTCCTGTTGATGGACATATATAAACAGGTGATTTTTGACTGCAAGTGGCAACTTGGCTTCTGCTAAAACTCTCAAACCAATACTGCCAAAACTCTGTCTCCCTATATCTGGCTTTGGCCTGACCACTGGTTTGGTTTTGTCCTGACTGAAGGGCTGAGGTGGAGTGAAAGCCAGCACGGCCCGGCGGGTCTGGGGCTCGGTGGTCTCGGTCAGGGGTTGGGCCAAAACCCGGGCTCTGGACCCAGGGCAGCCAGGGGAGGGGACAGAGACGTCATGGTGACGGGCAACGCCGCTACGTGCACCACGGCCACTTCAGCCGTGACCGCCTCCACCACCTGGGGCAGACAGAGAGAGCTGCTGATGCACCTGCTGCCATGGTACACTGCAGCCGCTGCCGCACAGCCAGGTAACCACCAGCCACAGCCAGGTAACCACCAGCCACAGCCAGGTAACCACCAGCCACAGCCAGGTAACCACCAGCCACAGCCAGGTAACCACCAGCCACAGCCAGGTGACCACCAGCCACAGCCAGGTAACCACCAGCCACAGCCAGGTAACCACCAGCCACAGCCAGGTAACCACCAGCCACAGCCAGGTGACCACCAGCCACAGCCAGGTGACCACCAGCCACAGCCAGGTAACCACCAGCCACAGCCAGGTAACCACCAGCCACAGCCAGGTAACCACCAGCCACAGCCAGGTGACCACCAGCCACAGCCAGGTGACCACCAGCCACAGCCAGGTGACCACCAGCCACAGCCAGGTAACCACCAGCCACAGCCAGGTAACCACCAGCCACAGCCAGGTAACCACCAGCCACAGCCAGGTAACCACCAGCCACAGCCAGGTAACCACCAGCCACAGCCAGGTAACCACCAGCCACAGCCAGGTAACCACCAGCCACAGCAGACACAGCCAGGTAACCACCAGCCACAGCCAGGTGACCACCAGCCACAGCCAGGTAACCAGCAGCCACAGCCAGGTAACCACCAGCCACAGCAGACACAGCCAGGTAACCACCAGCCACAGCCAGGTAACCACCAGCCACAGCCAGGTAACCACCAGCCACAGCCTGGTAACCACCAGCCACAGCCAGGTAACCACCAGCCACAGCCAGGTAACCAGCAGACACAGGACACAGGAAACCTTCCCCCTTAAATCCTCCTGACCAAAACAGGGTGATCAACTCCACTCCTCCAGGTTTGTAGTGCAGTGTGTTCTGCGTTTACATTTAGTTTTGTGTCTTGTTTCACATTTTAATTTTCTTTTTGGCCAAAGTAGATTTTGGAATGGAATAAAGGTGGGAGGAATATGCTGTATTTGTTTTTTAGACTCAATATGGCCCTGTCTGTCTGAGACATGGAGGACTGGAGTTGAGCACCCCTGTCTGTCTGAGACATGGAGGACTGGAGTTGAGCACCCCTGTCTGTCTGAGACATGGAGGACTGGAGTTGAGCACCCCTGTCTGTCTGAGACATGGAGGACTGGAGTTGAGCACCCCTGTCTGTCTGAGACATGGAGGACTGGAGTTGAGCACCCCTGTCTGTCTGAGACATGGAGGACTGGAGTTGAGCACCCCTGTCTGTCTGAGACATGGAGGACTGGAGTTGAGCACCCCTGTCTGTCTGAGACATGGAGGACTGGAGTTGAGCACCCCTGTCTGTCTGAGACATGGAGGACTGGAGTTGAGCACCCCTGTCTGTCTGAGACATGGAGGACTGGAGTTGAGCACCCCTGTCTGTCTATGAGCCATGGAGGACTGGAGTTGAGCACCCCTGTCTGTCTGAGACATGGAGGACTGGAGTTGAGCACTCCTGTCTGTCTGAGACATGGAGGACTGGAGTTGAGCACCCCTGTCTGTCTGAGACATGGAGGACTGGAGTTGAGCACCCCTGTCTGTCTGTGAGCCATGGAGGACTGGAGTTGAGCACCCATGTCTGTCTGTGAGCCATGGAGGACTGGAGTTGAGCACCCCTGTCTGTCTGAGACATGGAGGACTGGAGTTGAGCACCCCTGTCTGTCTGAGACATGGAGGACTGGAGTTGAGCACCCCTGTCTGTCTGAGACATGGAGGACTGGAGTTGAGCACCCCTGTCTGTCTGAGACATGGAGGACTGGAGTTGAGCACCCCTGTCTGTCTGAGACATGGAGGACTGGAGTTGAGCACCCCTGTCTGTCTGAGACATGGAGGACTGGAGTTGAGCACCCCTGTCTGTCTGAGACATGGAGGACTGGAGTTGAGCACCCCTGTCTGTCTGAGACATGGAGGACTGGAGTTGAGCACCCCTGTCTGTCTGAGACATGGAGGACTGGAGTTGAGCACCCCTGTCTGTCTGTGAGCCATGGAGGACTGGAGTTGAGCACCCATGTCTGTCTGTGAGCCATGGAGGACTGGAGTTGAGCACCCCTGTCTGTCTGAGACATGGAGGACTGGAGTTGAGCACCCCTGTCTGTCTGAGACATGGAGGACTGGAGTTGAGCACCCCTGTCTGTCTGAGACATGGAGGACTGGAGTTGAGCACCCCTGTCTGTCTGTGAGCCATGGAGGACTGGAGTTGAGCACCCATGTCTGTCTGTGAGCCATGGAGGACTGGAGTTGAGCACCCCTGTCTGTCTGAGACATGGAGGACTGGAGTTGAGCACCCCTGTCTGTCTGAGACATGGAGGACTGGAGTTGAGCACCCCTGTCTGTCTGAGACATGGAGGACTGGAGTTGAGCACCCCTGTCTGTCTGAGACATGGAGGACTGGAGTTGAGCACCCCTGTCTGTCTGAGACATGGAGGACTGGAGTTGAGCACCCCTGTCTGTCTGAGACATGGAGGACTGGAGTTGAGCACCCCTGTCTGTCTGTGAGCCATGGAGGACTGGAGTTGAGCACCCCTGTCTGTCTGAGACATGGAGGACTGGAGTTGAGCACCCATGTCTGTCTGTGAGCCATGGAGGACTGGAGTTGAGCACCCCTGTCTGTCTGTGAGCCATGGAGGACTGGAGTTGAGCACCCCTGTCTGTCTGTGAGCCATGGAGGACTGGAGTTGAGCACCCCTGTCTGTCTGTGAGCCATGGAGGACTGGAGTTGAGCACCCCTGTCTGTCTGTGAGCCATGGAGGACTGGAGTTGAGCACCCCTGTCTGTCTGTGAGCCATGGAGGACTGGAGTTGAGCACCCCTGTCTGTCTGAGACATGCCTGTCATCACATGGCCTAGCCTGCATGCCTACAGTGCCTTAGGAAAGTAGTCAGACCCCTTCCCTTTTTCCACATTTTGTTACGTTACAGCCTTATTCTAAAATGGATTAAATCACATTGTTTTTCCTCATCAATCTACACAAAATGCCCCATAATGAAAAAGCGAAAACAGGTTTTTAGAAATGTTTGCAAATGTATTAAAAATAAAAATAGAAATGCCTTATTTACATAAATATTCAGACCCTTTTCTAGGAGACACGAAATTGAGCTCCGGTGCATCCTGTTTCCATTGATGATCCTTGAGATGTTTCTACAACTTGATTGGAGTCCCCCTGTGGTAAATTCAATTGATTAGACATGATTTGTAAAGGCACACAATTGTCTAGATAAGGTCCCACAGTTGACAGGGCATGTCAGAGCAAAAACCAAGCCATGAGGTCGAAGGAATTGTCCGTAGAGCTCCGAGACAGGATTGTGTCGAGGTACAGATCTGGGGAAGGGTACCACAAAAATTCTGCCGCATTAAAGGTCCCCAAGAACACCGTGGCCTCCATCATTCTTAAATGGAAGAAGTTTGGAACCACCAAGACTATTCCTAGAGCTGGCCGCCCGGCCAAACTGAGCAATCGGGGGAGAAGGGCCTTGGTCAGGAAGTTGACCAAGAACCCGATGGTCACTCTGACAGAGCTCCAGAGTTCCTCTGTGGAGATGGGAAAACCTTCCAGAAGGACAACCATCTCTGCAGCATTCCACCAATCAGGCCTTTATGGTAGAGTGGCCAGATGGAAACAACTCCTCAGTAAAAGGCACATGACAGCCCAAAGACTCTCAGACCATGAGAAACAAGATTCTGTAGTCTGATGAAACCAAGATTGAACTCTTTGGCCTGAATGCCAAACGTCATGTCTGGAGGAAACCTGGCACCAGAGATCCTTGATGAAAACCTGCTGCAGAGCGCTCAGGACCTCAGACTGGAGCAAAGGTTCACCTTCCAACAGGATAACGACCCTAAGCACACAGCCAAGACAACGCAGGAGTGGCTTCGGGACAAGTGTCTGAATGTCCTTGAGTGGCCCAGCCAGAGCCCGATCGAACATCTCTGGAGAGACCTGAAAATAGCTGTGTAGCGACGCTCCCCATCCAACCTGACAGAGCTTGAGAGGATCTGCAGAGAAAAATGGGAAAAACTCCCAAATACAGGTGTGCCAAGCTTGTAGCATCATACCCAAGAAGACTCGAGGCTGTAATCACTGCCAAAGGTGCTTCAACAATGTACTAAGTAAAGGGTCTGAATACTTATGTAAATGTGATTTCTGTTTTTTTTTTTTTTTTTTTTTTGCAAAATGTTCTAAAAACCTGTTTTTGCTTTGTCATTATGGGGTATTGTGTGTAGATTGATGAGGGGGGAAAAACTAATCCATTTTAGAATAAGGCTGTAATGTAACAAAATGTGGAAAAAGTCAAGGGGTCTGAATACTTTCCGAATGCACTGCATGTCCACTGTCGGCCTTCCTGGTGTGGGGGATTTTGTTAATTTGTAAATGTTAACTTGTCTTGAAACAGTTTTATACTTAGCAAAAGAAAATGGTTATTGAACAATCAGGCTACTAGTTGCAATCAGTGATCTTTTTTTGTAGGTGTGCCTTCTCCTCCATTATTTTCCTTCTCATCTCTCCCTCTGTCGCCCCCTGTAGGTGCTACCCTGTCGATGCGCTCCCTGGTGAAGGAGGAGCCTGATTGGAGGATGGGGGTCAGTCCCGGGGAGAGGGGCGGGGTGGTGGGCGGTCCTCTTAGGCTGCGGAGGGGAAGCAGATTCACCTGGAGGAAGGAGTGCCAGTCAATCATGGAGAGGTGAGCCAATCACAGACCCTGATTGGGTCAGGTTTCCACGACAACATACAGATCCAAAACGGATTAATCACCCAGCTATTGGCTGCCCGGGCTTTCGTTCTAGCCCAGCACTAACCAATGGTGGTTGAGTCTATTCATGTTAGTGATTCTGTCTCTAAAACCTTTTAGGGGTGCGTTCATTTCGCTTCAACATTTGCTACGTTGCGGTTTTGTATTGAATGACACGTTTCCTCAAAACGGTGCCTTTTTGAGGTACGTTTGCTCCCGTCAGGTGGGTGTGGTGAGGTGTGGCCTGATCAATATGGGGGTGACCCATTTTTGAAATGGGTTGACGGTTGGGGAAATTGCTTGAGCCGCACTGAGAATTCGAAAAGTGTGAAAGCCAACGGTCCAATATTCTAGAACACTGCTTTGTGGACATGTACAGGTTTATGGACTCTACCCTGGTCCGGGCTGGAGGGCTGTGGGGTGTCCAGGCTTTTATTCTAGCCCAGCACTAACTAATAATAGTGGTTGAGTCTATTGAGGTTAGTGATGGGGCCTCTAAAACAGTCCACGTGATTCAATGTTTTGTTTTGCGACCAGGGGTTGTATTTTGGGAGTACTGTGCGACTATGGAAAAAAAAAAAAAAAAAAAAAAAGATCTCCCAGATAATATTTGTTGTAATAAGGATTCACTGTACTGTTGTTTCACCAATATCACAGCGAAAAACGACTCGCTTCTAGCTCAACCAGGTCAAAAGATCTGACCTACAGTACATTTTACATTTTGAGTCATTTAGCAGACACTCTTACCTAGACTGACTAGACAGTTCATTCAGCTAGAGAAGGTGGCACCTGTCACCATCACACAGCTGGACAGCTAGTGCTGCTACCTAGTCTGATGGAGTAGAGTCATGCCGGATGTGACTGTGATCAGATCATTTAATCTAGAGAGTCCAGTCTACCACCCCTGTTTACTGACCACTCCTGTCCTACTACCACCAACCTGTAGATTAAACTATGATTTAATTCATTTCATTATCAAGGTGTGTCATTTTGTGGTTCTCTTTCATTGCAAAAACACTTTGATCTCATCGGGTGTTTGTAAGTTGCATGCCACTTGCACAAGGAATTAACTTTGTTACATTTAAGGTCCATGTGAATGTTTTCGCTTTGTCATTATGCGGTATTGTGTGTAGATTGATGAGGGGGAAAAATATATAAAATATATATTTAATCCATTTTAGAATAGCGCTGTAACGTAACAAGATGTGGGAAAGGGAAGGGGTCTGAATACTTTCCGAATGCACTGTATATTACCGGCGCAAAATCGTTTATCGTACTATAGCGGGATCGCTGGGAGCCCATTTTACATTCATAAACCATGTCGTGGGCCGTTCGAAAACTACTCTCGCGTTGACGTCGTCGTTAACCAGTTGTTGACGCTTTGTTCAGTCATGTTACCTCGTTGGTTAGCTAGCTGTGGGGGCACAGAAAGGGAAAAGGATAGCTTCTTCAGGAGATCAATGATCGTAGCAACACACCTTCATTGATTGCAATGAATGAATGACACATCTCCTCTTGCATGTTGTCATCACAAACCTGACGTTTTTTAAAGAGACAGTGTACAATTTTCAATGTAATGCATCTCAATAGGAAAATAGTGCTTTTAGACAATGTAGAAACCTAATATTCCACAAATGACTTTGGAATTACAGGTATTTGTATCAACACTTAAGCTTTTTGTAATAATCTAATGTATTTACAGTGTTACATATTAGGTTATAGGGCACAACATGTGCATCAAAAGCATCTAGAATTCAGATAGGCCCAATATATAGGCTTTCTCTCAATCAATGTAAAAAAATATATTTTCTGGTGCTCCTAACTTTTTGTAATATGGGAACACCAGTGCTACCAATGCAATGTTTTAATTTAGAGCCCAGTATGTACCTAACAGATTCTTTATAACCAGTTTATAACTGTTGTTTTTCAGTTTTTTTAAAGGAAAGCATATCCTAATATAAGCGGTGGACTCTGTGATATTTCTAAGCAGAGGGCGCTCTCGGTAATGAGAATACACAGGCACTTAGACCAGCCACGCCAACACACGGCTGTATGGATTACGCAAAGCCACTGCAGTGCTGCTTCTCTTCAGAGTCATTCTGAAGGACGACACTGTAGAGGTTATTGTGACGGCAGGAGGGATGGAGGGAGGGAGGGAGGGAGAAGGAGGGAGAGACTGAGTAAGTGCTGCTCCTACATTTTGTGAAGTTATTCTTATTCAGACAGAAAAGGGTAAAGAAGGACAAATGGAGAGAGGAAGGAGAGAGGAGTGGAGAGAGGAGTGGAGAGAGGAGGGGGAAGGAGAGAGGAGGAGGGAGGAGTGGAGAGAGGTGGGGGAAGGAGAGAGGAGGAGGAAGGAGAGAGGAGGAGGGAGGAGTGGAGAGAGGAGGAGAGAGGAGGAGGAAGGAGAGAGGAGGGGGAAGGAGAGGAGGGGGAAGGAGAGAGGAGGAGGAAGGAGAGAGGAGGAGGAGGGAGGAGAGGAGGGGGAAGAGGAGAGGAGAGGAGAGAGGAGTGGAGAGAGGAGGAGGAAGGGGGAAGGAAAGAGAAGTGGAGAGAGGAGGAGGAAGGAGAGAAAAGTGGAGAGATGGATTGAGGGAGAAAAAATGGAGGGGAGGAGTAAGCGGTCGTCACTACCCCGTCTGTTTCTACAATGTCTCTCCTTAAAACCCTAACCACACTGCTACGTTGTATCTGTGGTAACTAGTGAAAACTAGTGGTGCAATATATCTTTCTGTTTTTGTAAAATGTTTATTTGTATTTTTTTATGGCCTCCTAGGAGAGGAAAGGGAGAGTTATAAAAACTGTACTGAATGTAATCGACCTAATGTGTCCATTAATCTACTGTACCACTTCAATGAGAGTGTCTCTGATTGGTTAATGGCCCTGATTGAGGCTGATGTAGCTGCACTCTCATTGGCTGGATGGTGTCTGGATGATGTGTTTCTCCCGCCTCCACTATGATGAGAGCTTTTGATTGGTTATGGTCATGGGCAGGACTCTTCTTTCTGTTTTCTTATTGGCTATCAGTTTCTTCATGGAGAACCAGTACCCTGACGAGGCAAAGAGAGAGGAGATCGCTAATGCCTGCAACTCCGTCATCCAGAAACCTGGTCAGTTTGGTTTGTTTGTCTAGAACACACCTGCAACCAATATATCCCTTAGGTCTCTCAAACCTCTGATTTTGTCAATCAAATCCCATGTTTAAAAGGCTCTCACTAGCATGAAGAGGGAGCAGCTCACCCAACTTCATGTATTCACCCGTTCATCTCTTTTCTGTTGTCATTACCCAGGATGCAAGCTGTCTGAGTTTGAGCGTGTCACGGCTCTGAAGGTGTACAACTGGTTCGCCAACCGCCGGAAAGAGATGAAGAGGCGGGCTAATATAGGTGAGAATCTCTAATGCTCGATACCAAGTCATGCACGATACCAAGTCATACTCGATACCAAGTCATGCACAAAACCTAATCGACCAATAGCAGACCTCTTGGAACATTGTGTAGATCTGAGAGGATTGGATAGGTATTAGCAATATGGTGATAGCTCCACCTTTCCCTCTGCTAAGCTAGTTGGGATTCTCACCATGTTGCTTACATCCATCCGATCCGTTCAGATCTAGCAGAGGTGTCTACTGGTGGAGGGCAAGTGCTACATTCTCTTACCTGTTGCTCCCACTCTCTCATTCCTTATTTACCCACCTTCCTCTTTCCATCCTCCCCTCTCTCTCCATCAGAGGCGGCCATCTTGGAGAGTCATGGTATCGAGGTTCCCAGCCCGAGCTGTCACTCCAACGGGGAGGAGCTGGAGCCACATGACTACGCAGAGCAAGTGAATCAACGATTCTTAGAGCGGGTGAGTCAGTGAATCAACGATTCTTTGAGCGGGTGAGTCAGTGAATCAACGATTCAGTTAGCGATTTTGTTAAACTATCCCCTGAAACAATGAACTGAATCGCATGTATCGGGAGACAACTGTTTAATAAATTAATACCTTTTTCCTTCACAGGAAGAGATTTCATCCAGGAAGGACCTTGATCCACAAGACCCCTCCTCATTGGCTGCCGTCAATGTCCTTCCCCCTCCTAGCCCCGCCCCTCAGGTCCTGGAACACAAAGCTGACGAATCGAAAAGGGAGACTGTGGATGAGGAGTGACCTATGGGAGATGTGGATTTTTACATATATAATGGGATATAAAAATGAAAAATGACTGCTCTGAGTGTCTGTGTCCCCCTGGAGGTCTTCATGGGCTATGACTGCTCTGTGTCCCCCTGGAGGTCTTCAGGGGCTATGACAGTGAGTTAATAGTGGAAAAGGGTGCTACAGCTCGCTCTGGTGCCTCTAGTGGTAGGGAGGCCACTATGTATACAGTAATCATGCTTTATAGTGATGGCAATATTTATCTCTATCTCTCTGTATGTATTCCAAGACGGTCTTAAACGAAAGACAACTCCTTAGAAGGAAGAGGGTTGTACCGGTAAGCGGATATATCGGCCCTTCTATAAGCTAAAAGCCTTTCTTTAAAAAATGTATTTGCAACTTTTCTTTTTAAAGGTATTGACAAGTGGTTGTGTAAATGGACTGGAGAGTGGAGTGAGTAAGGAATGTTTTGAACCTGCAGGTCAGGTGTGTTTGATAAGGTGACAGGTGTGTTTGGTTGAAGTGAGCGAGGTGAGTTTGGTTGATCTTTGGTGTGATGATAGTGTTTCCATAATATCAACATGAGGATGCCTTCTCTGCTAGCTTGAATGTCTTGACCCTATCTTAGTAACCTTGTTAGACTTTGGGCTCAATCAATCGATCGGACAAGTGATCAATCAAGTAGTCTGGTCAGAAGAGTCCAACCCTGAGGGACAAACGGAATCTCAGGTAAACCCAAAGATGGTGGATGAAGATGATGAATCGTCCAATGGAATGTTTCATATCATACAATACTGTTGACTGTTTTCTGCCAAAACATGGACACCCAGTGAGTAAAATGTGTTGAAATGATGTCTTTTCAACTAGTTCTCCTCACTGCGTCTACTATGTATTATGTCTGTCTATTGTTAATGTCAGCAAGCCGAGCTAGCCCATGGTTCCCCTTCTATATGCTTCCTCATGCTCCTATTTTGTCAGTGAATGTCCATTAATCAAAGGAACATTATGTATTAATAACTAATAGTAATTAGTTAATGATGTCCCCCTTCTCTTATCAACATACATTAACCATTTCAAGTCTACTGTCCTCTGAAACCCAAATAAGCTAGTCTGTAGTCTTAAAGGTTTGAGTTCTGCAAACGTTCTAGGTAACATCACGTGTTGTTAATCATGACTTGTAATGTCTATGTGTGCCGTAAGCACCTCTCCTCATTCTAGAATAAGCTAATCTTCATATATGGTATCTGTGTATGACCGAAAGCTGCACTTCCTGGTGATTCCTTTACTCCATATATTTCCAAGAAGAGGAAAGAACACACACACACAACTATGTTAATGTATTTGCACGTTCATTTTGTGTCAACTCTTTGCTCCTGGTCAAAACCTTGGGTTTCTGGGATGAAACTAAATGACATTTATGCATATGTAACAAAATTCTCTGCATGTGTTTTTGCCTTCTTTAAATGATATAGACAGTGTTTTAAGGAAACACTTGGTTTTGTTTCGAATAAGGATTTTTTGCTGTTCTCCCCCCTTAGCCACTGGCCCCAAGGCCTTAAGGGTTGTTATTCTCTATTGGTCATGGAATGCACCAAGTCATTTCTGTCATTATCCTCACAGGGTTGAATCCTAACTTCACAGACAAATCCCTAACTCTGTGTCCTCTGCCTAAATCATACATTTTAAATAAATGGGGAAGATATGCCTGAAAAGGCAAGTAGTAAAGCTTAAAGTGACTTCACTGGTTAAATAAAACGTTAGGTTTCAGCCCCTAGATGGTCATGAAATGTTCCGAACCGCTTTCCTGCATGTGATCCCCCCTCCCCCACATTCTCATATAGGAACCAGTAGACACAGCTCAGTGTATTCGGAAAATATTCACACCCCCTGACCTTTTACACATTTTGTTACTTTACAGCCTTATTCTAAAATTCATGAAATAGTTTTTAATTCCATCCATCTACACACAATACCTCATAATGACAAAGCAAAAACAGTTTATTGGTTTACACATTTTATAAAAAATAAAACTGAAATATCACATTTACATACTGTAAGTATTCAGACCTTTTACTCAGTACTTTGAAGCACCTTTTGGCAGCAATTTACAGCCTCAAGTCTTCTTGGGTATGATGCTACAAGCTTGGCACACCTGTATTTGGGGAGTTTCTCCCATTCTTCTCTGCAGATCCTCTCAAGCTCTGTCAGGTTGGATGGGGAGCTTTGCTGCACAGATATTTTCAGGTCTCTCCAGAGATGTTCGAAAGGGTTCAAGTCCGGGCTCTGGCTGGGCCACTCAAGGACATTCAGAGACTTGTCCTGAAGCCACCCCTGCATTGTCTTGGCTGTGTGCTTAGGGTTGTTGTCCTGTTGGAAGGTCAACGTTCTCCCCAGTATGAGGTCCTGAGCGCAAGGATCTCTCTGTACTTTGCTCTGTTCATCTTTCCCTCGATCCTGACTAGTCTCCCAGTCCCTGCCGCTGAAAAACATCCCCACAGCATGATGCTACCACCACCATGCTTCACCATAGGGATGGTGCCAGGTTTCCTCCAGACATGACGCTTGGCATTCAGGCCAAAGAGTTCAATCTTGGTTTCATCAGACCAGATAATCTTGCTTCTCATGGTCTGAGAGTCCTTTAGGTGCCTTTTGGCAAACTCCAAGCGGGCTGTCATGTGCCTTTTACTGAGGAGTGACTTCTGTCTGGCCACTCTACCATAAAGGCCTGATTGGTGGAGTGCTGCAGAGATGGTTGTCCTTCTGGAATGTTCTCCCATCTCTTCAGAGGAACTGTAGCTCTGTCAGAGTAACCTTCTCCCCGATTGCTCAGTGTGGCTGGGCGGCCAGCTCTAGGAAGAGTCTTGGTGGTTCCAAACTTCTTCCATTTAAGAATGATGGAGGCCACTGTGTTCTTGGGGACCTTTTAATGCTGCAGAAATTTTTCGGTACCCTTCCCCAGATCTGTGCCTTGACACAATCCTGTCTCGGAGCTCTACGGACAATACCTTCGACCTCATGGCTTGGTTTTTGCTCTGACATGCACTGTCAAATGTGGGACCTTTTTATATAGACAGGTGTGTGCCTTTCCAAATCATGTCCAATCAATTTAATTTACCACAGGTGGACTCCAATCAAGTTGTAGAAACATCTCAAGGAAGATCAATGGAAACAGGATGCACCTGAGCTCAATTTCGAGTCTCATAGAAAAGGGTCTGAATACTTATGTAAATAAGGTATTTCTGTTTTTTATTTGTAATACATTAGCAAACATTTCTAAAAATCTGTTTTCGCTGTGTCATTATGGGGTATTGTGTGTAGATTAATGAGAAAAAATAACAATTTAATACATTTTTGAATACGGCTGTAACGTAACAAAATGTGGAAAAAAGTCAAGGGGTCTGAATACTTTCCGAATGCACTGTATGTCCCCTGATTTATCCCGGTTATGACACAAACCACTGTTTAGGTTAGCACATTAGCTTGATCTAGGTGTTGGTTTAAAGTCGCTGCAATATCTACAGTAACTCTAGCCAAGTAGCTGACCTCAAATCTGGGTTAGGGTCATGACAGGAGGTTATAAAGTCAGTGGTCATATACATAGCATTAGCTGTCACGACTGTTTTATGACACCTGTTATGTTATTGCTGAGCCAGCGTTCTGTAGGTCGGACGTTAGCGAGCCGGCGTAAAGTTATGTTACAACAGTGCAATAACTACAGACTAGGGGTGTTCCCACGGGGGGCCAGTATAAAAAATATATATGTATTCACTAACTGTAAGTCGCTCTGGATAAGAGCGTCTGCTAAATGACTAAAATGTAAATGTAAATGTTGCACAATTCCGGTAACTTTCCCCAAAAATTCCCAGGTTTTCCAGGAATCCTGGTTTGGAAGATTACTGAAATGAGGAGAGCACAAGCAGGAATTCTGCAACCAGGGAATGTTCGGGAAGTTACTGGGATTGTGCAACCGAGGGGGACGGGGTTGAAGTTGCCACTAGACACTGTTCTAAGGCCTGCTATAGGATCAGGGTATGTTGAATGGAGGATAAGATGATCCTAGATCTGTTCCAATTGACAAGAGGGATATAGTTACCCATGGACACTGATATTAAGTCAGTTATGTGTCCTCCCCCCATAATGATTAATGGAGGGTAATCTGATCCTATACTGAACAAAAATATAAAACGCAACTTGCAACAATTTCAAAGATTTTGACTGAGTTTATAGAAGGAAATCAGTCAATTGAAATAGACTCATTCGTCCCAAATCAATGGATTTCACATAACGGCGGTGGTGCAGCCTGGGAGGGCCAGCCAATCAGAATGAGTTTTTCCCCACAAAAGGGCTGTATAACAGACATAAATACGGGCTGGCATGGTTTCACGTGGTCTGCGTTTGTGAGGTCGGTTGGATGTACTGCCAAATTCTCTAAAACAATGTTGGAGGCGGCGCTGTTGGACAGTCCTGCAGTCAGCATGCCAATTCCACGCTCCCTTAAACGTGAGACTTCTGTGGCATTGTGTTGTGACCAAATTGCACATTTTAGAGTGACCTGTTGTCCCCAGCACAAGGTGGGGAAATAAGCTTTTTGTGCATATGGAAAATTTCGGGGATCTTTTATTTCAGCTCATGAAAAATGGGACCAACACTTTACAGGTTTGCGTTTATATATTTGTTAAGTATAGATCTGTGGTCAGGGGCAACTTGTATCTCAGGCTCTCCGTACAGACAGACAGGACCCTTAAAGACTATCTAAAGGTCTCCTTTTCTGTCTGCTTTTACCAGACAACTAAAAAATAAACATGTAAACAAACTTTAGTGTTGTTTGGTGTCATCGGTCTGACCATGTAAAGTCATTTAAAAAGTACAGTGTGTATGTATGCAGTACAGTGTAATTCCAGTGTAGGTTTACATAGTTCCCATATATCATTACAAAGTACCGGCCTGTAATAACTTATGTAGATGCATGTAAAGACAAAGGGAGACTTTTATGGATTTGTTTTTTTGTGGGAGACTCAAGCCTGTGACTTCTCTTTTTCACCACCAGGTGGTGCCATGTTGGCCATTGTAGGCTGATGTAAAAGTCCCCTGTCTAGTCTGACATACCAGACCTAAGGCAACTGGTAACATTGTGGGATGCCAGCTGGCTTGTCTAGATCACAGGTGTCAAACTCATTCCGTGGAGGGCAGAGTGTCTGCAGGTTTTCACTCCACCCTTAATTATGAACTCCCCCTCACCTGGGGTGTATTCATTACGTCTTTGCGACGCAAAACATTTACCATTTAAGAACCAAAATGGAAGCAAAACGGAACAAAAAACGGGGAGGAACCTAGCTGCATTTGTCTAATAGAAACTGGTTTAAGTTGCAAAACATTTGGAGTAAACGATTTCTGTTGCAAAAAAAGTTTTGCAACAGACAATGTTTTGCAACAGAATTAGCGTAATGAATACACCCCTGGTACTTTAGGTCTTAAATTGGACACTAAATTAAACTAGCAGACACAAGGAATGAGTTGGACAGCCCTGGTCTAGACTCTAGGGAGACTATTGCCTGGCTAAAGACAAGTCAGACACTCATTACTGTTGTTTACTAACCTCTGGCTGAATCCATGTATTACGGTGTCTGGTTTCACACTGAGTGGCCTAGTTACAGTTATGAGTAAATCGGCGTGAAAAGCCGATTAGTAAGAATGTCTCACCCCATGTTCCAGAATGTCTCACCCCATGTTCCAGAATGTCTCACCCCATGTTCCAGAATGTCTCACCCCATGTTCCAGAATGTCTCACCCCATGTTCCAGAATGTCTCACCCCATGTTCCAGAATGTCTCACCCCATGTTCCAGAATGTCTCACCCCATGTTCCAGAATGTCTCACCCCATGTTCCAGAATGTCTCACCCCATGTTCCAGAATGTCTCACCCCATGTTCCAGAATGTCTCACCCCATGTTCCAGAATGTCTCACCCCATGTTCCAGAATGTCTCACCCCATGTTCCAGAATGTCTCACCCCATGTTCCAGAATGTCTCACCCCATGTTCCAGAATGTCTCACCCCATGTTCCAGAATGTCTCACCCCATGTTCCAGAATGTCTCACCCCATGTTCCAGAATGTCCTTTTTCCCTTTAAACAGATTACAACCCATCACTTTTGGTTATTGAAGAAGAAAAAAATCTATATTGCTATTTTTAAAACAAGCCATAGAAGGTTGGTTGCAATTTCAGTTTAATCCACCAGAAAACACAGAACAAATATTACAACAAATATTATGGTTAAACTCAAATATACTAATACATAACCAATATTTTTTAGAAAACATGTTTAAAAAAGGTATAATCTTTGTTAATGATATCATAAATAGGACTGGTGGAGTTACGTTACACATGCAGCTAATAAAAAAATATGGAGACGTCTGCTCTACTCAAAATTACAATCCAGGTATGCAAAGCTCACAGCTGTAATTGCTGCCAAAGGTGATTCTAACATGTATTGACTCAGGGGGTTGAATATTTATCTAAAGAAAATGTATTAGCAATAATTGAATATCTACGTAAGTAAAAGTTAACAATAACGAAAAATATTAAAAATTAAACGACAAAGCTAGTAAAACAAGTCATGTAATTATTTCCCATGTTCATTGTTTCAGATGTATGTTCCCTTCAACCCCAGTATGCAGTGCATTCGGGAAGTATTCAGAACCCTTGACTTTTTCCACATTTTGTTACGTTCCAGCCTTATTCTAAAATGAAATAGTTATTTTTTTCTCTCATTAATCTACACACAATACCACAAATGTATTAAAAATAAAAAACGGAAATAAAACATTTACAAAAGTATTCAGACCCTTTACTCAGTACTTTGTTGAAGCACCTTTGGCAGCGATTACAGCCTCAAGTCTTCTTGGGTATGGCGCTAGAAGCTTGGCACACCTGTATTTGGGAAGTTTCTCCCATTCTTCTCTGCAGATCCTCTCAAGCACTGTCAGGTTGGATGGGGAGCGTCGGTGCACAGCTATTTTCAGGTCTCTCCAGAGATTTTCAAATCGGGTTCGGGCTCTGGCTGGGCCACTCAAGGACATTTAGAGACTTGTCCCAAAGCCACTCCTGCATTGTCTTGGCTGTGTGCTTTGGGTCGTTGTCCTGTTGGAAGGTGAACCTTTGCTCCAGTCTGAGGTCCTGAGCGCTGTGGAGCAGATTTTCATCAAGGATCTCTCTGTACTTTGCTCCGTTCATCTTTCCCTCTTTCCAGACTAGTCTCCCATTTCCTGCTGCTGAAAAACATCCCCACAGCATTATGCTGCCACCACCATGCTTCACCATAGGGATGGTGCCTGGTTTCCTCCAGATGTGACGCTTGGCATTCAGGCCAAAGAGTTCAATCTTGGTTTCATCAGACCAGAGAATCTTGTTTCTCATGGACTGAGAGTCCTTTAGGTGCCTTTTGGCAAATCATGTCCAATCAAGTGAATGTACTACAGGTGGACTCCAATCAAGTTGTAGAAACATCTCAAGGATGATCATGGAAACAGGATGCACCTGAACTCAATTTCGAGTCTCATATCAAAGGGTCTGAATACTTATGTAAATAAGGTATGTTTTTTAATACATTTGCCAACATTTCTAAAAACCTGTTTTCGCTTTGTCATTATGGGGTGTAGATTGATGAGGAAAATAAGCCTGTAACGTAAGAAAATGTGGGAAAAGTCGAGGGGTCTGAATACTTAACGAATGCACTGTACACAGGAAAATAAATGAAAACATTGTGAACAAATGTCTAACGAACAAATGGTAAATGGCATTTATCCTGCTCTGGAAAACAGGTTATGCCATAGGGCTCTGGTCAAAAGTAGTGCACTATATAGGGAATAGGGTTCCATTTGATATTTATGGCTACCTGCTGTTGTCCATTCATTCACTCGTTTCCCATAAACACTGTTCTGGAATGTTGCTAGTTTCCCCTCCCACCACAGCTATCAGATTGCTAAACCCTCAGGTCTGTAATGAGGATCTCAATAGCAGCTTTGTGTCTAGTTTCTTTCCTAGTCATCTAGTTTCGAAATGAAAACTGTGATTCGTGGATACTGCCAGACTGCCAACTTGATTTACAGCTTTCTCAGGTCCAGGAAGGATGATAACATGAGACTACTAGACCAGAAACACACTATGGACTTGGCAGAGAACGAACAACGAGTCCCTTAAACTTCAGGGTACACTGGGGCTAGGAGGTGAGGCGTCCGAATCGCAGTTGGATGTCTTTGCCACTATAGGATTAGTGTTCTAGTCACAAGTTTGTTCACGCCCAGTTATTTCTGCCATATTTTGTGATGTATATGTGGCTTTCCTTGTCCGTTTGTGTCGTAAGTAAAGAACTATGAGGACAATGACCAGGACTCCTGCAGGGATGAAAAACAACAGCAGTGTAGATCTGTCTCTGGGACAGTCGTCATGGTTTCTCCTGCTTGACACTGTTGACACAACAGAACAAATTATAAACAGTGGCAAAATTATTAAACACCCAGTATATATCCACCCTGAAGAAGTCAGTAATATAATATATTTGATTTTATTAGGATCTATTTTAGTCCTCATTTGGACTAATCTTCCAGGAGTACTTAAACATTAAAATATAATTTACAATACAATCACATTTTCACATACAGTATAACACACTGTTACAAACAACATACATAATACACTGCCACAATGACCAGATAAATACTCTGACAGTCTGAAAAGATAGATTTGTTCCTTCATCTACCATAGTCAATGTATTATATGGTTCTAAAGTATTGTTTGAATGTACAGTACCAGTCAAAAGTTTGGACACACCTACTCATTCAAGGGTTATTCTTTATTTTGACTATTTACTACATTGTAGACTAATAGTGAAGACATCAAAACTATGAAATAACACATATTGAATCATGAAGTAACAAAAAAGTGTTAAACAAATCAAAATATATTTGAGATTGGAGATTCTTCAAAGTAACCACCCTTTGCCTTGATGACAGCTTTGCACACTCTTGGCATTCTCTCAACCAGCTTCACCTGGAATGCTTTTCCAACAATCTTGAAGGAGTTCCCACATATGCTGAGTACTTGTTGGCTGCTTTTCCTTCACTCTGCCGTCCGACTCATCCCAAACCATATCAATTTGGTTGAGGTCGGGTGATTGTGGAGGCCAGGTCATCTGATGCAGCACTCCATCACTCTCCTTCTTGGTCAAATAGTCCTTACACAGCCTGGAGGTGTGCCGAGTCATTGTCCTGTTGAAAAACAAATGATAGTCCCACTAAGCGCAAACCAGATGGGGGATGACATATCGCTGCAGAATGCTGTGGTAGCCATGCTGGTTAAGTGTACCTTGAATTCTAAATAAATCACAGACAGTGTCACCAGCAAAGCACCCCACACAATCACACCTCCTCCTCCATGCTTCAAGGTGGGAACCACACATGCAGAGATCATCCGTTCACCTACTCTGCTTCTCACAAAGACACTGCGGTTGGAACCAACAATCTCAAATTTGGACTCATCAGACCAAAGGACAGATTTCCACCGGTCTAATGTCCATTGCTTGTGTTTCTTAGACCAAGCAAGTCTCTTCTTATTATTGGTGTCCTTTAGTAGTGGTTTCTTTGCAGCAATTTGACCATGAAGGCCTGATTCACGCAGTCTCCTCTGAACAGTTGATGTTGAGATGTGTCTGTTACTTGAACTCTGTGAAGCATTTATTTGGGCTGCAATTTCTGAGGCTGGTAACTATAATGAACTTATCCTCTGCAGAAGAGGTAACTCTGGGTCTTCCTTTCCTGTGGCGGTCCTCATGAGAGCCAGTTTCATCATAGCGCTTGATGGTTTTTGCGACTGGACTTGAAGAAACTTTCAAAGTTCTTGACATTTTCCGGATTGACCTTCATGTCTTAGGGCTATCTTCTGTATACCACCCCCCTACCTTGTCACAACACAACTGATTGGCTCAAACACTTTAAGAAGGAAAGAAATTCCACAAATTAACTTTTAACAACGCATACCTGTTAATTGAAATGCATTCCAGGTGACTACCTCATGAAGCTGGTTGAGAGAATGCTAAGAGTGTGCAAAGCTGTCATCAAGGCAAAGGGTGACTATTTTAATATATATTTTGATTTGTTTAAGCCTTACTACATGATTCTATGTGTGTTATTTCATAGTTTTGAGGTCTTCACTATTATTCTACAATGTAGAAAATAGTAAAAATAAAGAAAAACCCTTGAATGAGTAGGTGTGCCCAAACTTTTGACTGGTACTGTATATATATATATATATATATATATATATATATATATATATATATATATATATATATATATATACATATATATATATATATATATATATATATATATATATATAGTGTACAGCGCCTTCAGAGTGTATTCATACCCCTTGACTTATTCCACATTTTTTGTGTTACAGCCTGAATTCAAAATGAAATAGATTGTTTTCTCTCACCCATCTACACACAATCCACCATAATGACAAAGGGAAAACATATATTTAGACATTTTGGCAAATGTATTGAAAATGAAATACAGAAATATCAATTTACATAAGTATTCACACCCCTGAGTCAATACTTTGTAGAATCACCTTTGGCAGTGATTACAGTTGTGAGTCTTTCTGGGTAAGTCTCTAAGAGCTTTGCACACATGGATTGTGCAACATTTGACCATTATTCTTTTCGAAATTCTTCAAGCTCGGTCACATTAGTTGTTGATCATTGTTAGACAACCATTTTCAAGTCTTTCCATAGATTTTCAAGTAGATTTAAGTTAAAACTGTAACTCGGTCACTCTGAAACATTCACTGTCTTCTTGGTAAGCAACTCCAGTGTAGATGTGGCAGTATGTTTTGGGTTATTGTCCTGCTGAAAGGTGAATCCATCTCCCAGTGTCTAGTGGAAAGCAGACTGAACCAGGTTTTCATCTAGGACTTTGCCTGTGCTTAGCGCCATTCTGTTTCTCTTTTATCCTGAAAGACTCCCCAGTCCTTAACAATTACAAGCATACCCATAACATGATGCAGCCACCACTATGCTTGAAAATATGGAGAGTGGTATTCAGTAATGTGTTGTATTGGATTTGCTCCAAACAGAACACTTTGTGTTGAGGACAAAAAGTTATTTTCTGTGCCACATTTTTACTTTAGTGCCTTGTTGCAAACGGGATGCATGTTTTGAAATATTTTTTATTCTGTACAGGCTTCCTTCTTTTCACTCTGTCAATTAGGTTAGTATTGTGGAGTAACTTCAATGTTGTTGATCCATCCTCAGTTTTATCCATTCACAGCAATTAAACACTGTGACTGTTTTAAAGTCACCATTGGCCTCATGGTGAAATCCCTGAGCGGTTTCCTTCCTCTCCGGCAACTGAGTTAGGAAGGACGCCTGTATCTTTGTAGTGACTGGACGTCTTGATACACCATCCAAAGTTTAATTAATAACTTCACCATGCTTAAAGGGATATTCAATGTCTGCTTCTTTTTTAACCCATCTACCAATAGGTGCCATTCTTTGCGAGGCACTGAAAAACCTCCTTGGTCTTTGTGGTTGAATCTGTGTTTGAAATTCACTGCTCGACTAAGGGTCCTTACAGATAATTGTATACAGTGCCTTCGGAAATTATTCAGACCCCTTGACTTTTTCCACATTTTGTTACGTTACAGCCTTATTCTAAAATTGAATAAATACATGTTTTTCCTCAGCAATCTACACACAATACCCCATAATGTCACGACTTCCTCCTAAGCTGCCTCCTCTCCTTGTTCGGGCAGGCTTCGGCATTCGTCGTCACCGGCCTTCTAGCCATTGCCGCATCACATCGCATCATTCCATTTGTTTTGTTTTGTCTATTACACACACCTGGTTCATATCCCCTCATTAGTATGTGTATAAGTGTTCCCTCTGCCCCCTTGTCCTTGTGGGTGATCGCTTAATGTGAGGAGAGTAGCTCGGTTGAGCTCAGTGTATTTTGTATTGCCGGGGTATATTTTCCCTGTGTGCCTGTTTTGTTCCAGTGTGCCTGTTTTGCACACTGGACTGTTTGACGCTATTCTGCGTAACTCTGTATTCCGGAATAAACTCTGTATTCTGTGATTTACACTCCTGCGTCTGACTCCTTCAAATCACAGAATCAAAGGAAGCGATGGATCGGGTTCTCCAGGTCGTCCAACACCTGGAGAGGAGAGGACCCGATCTGTCGAGACCAGCTGGGCGACCGGATCCAGCCACCCACACCCCAGCACACAGAGGGATCCAGATATCCCGACCACGGGATTTCGACGGGACAGCTGCTCTCTGCCAGGGATTCCTCCTCAAACTGGATCTCTTCTATTCCAGCATCAGGCCGGCCCCATCGGAGCGGGAGAAGGTGTCTTCCCTCGTCTCCTGCCTCTCAGGGAAAGCCCTGGAGTGGGCCAACGCAGTTTGGAATGAAGGAGGAGCCGTGTTGGACAACTACGGGGAGTTCGCTCGCCTCTTTCGGGCTGTCTTCGATCACCCGCCCGAGGGTAAAGAGGCGGGCGAGCGGCTGGTCCACCTGAGGCAGGGGACGAGGACTGCGCAGGACTTCGCCCTGGAGTTCCGGACTCTAGCAGCTGGGTCCGGGTGGAACGAGCGGGCCCTCATCGACCACTTCCGGTGCCATCTGCAGGAGGACGTCCGAAGGGAGCTAGCCTGCCGGGACACCATGTTGTCCTTCAATCAACTGGTGGACATGGCCATCCGCTTGGACAATCTGCTGGCGGCCAGAGGACGTCCTGGAGGGGGTCTGCCCGTTCCAACCCCGCCTGACTCGGATCATGTGCTGATGGAGCGGTAGAGTGGAGGATGACAGCGCCAGTGTCTGACTCCTTCAAATCACCCATCACACAAGCGAAAACAGGTTTTTAGAAATGTTTGCACATTTATTGAAAATAAAAAAACAGTAATACCTTATTTACATAAGTATTCAGACCCTTTGCTATGTGACTCGAAAATTGAGCTCCGGTGCATCTTGTTTCCATTGATCATCCTTGAGATGTTTCTACAACTTGATTGGAGTCCACCTGTGGTAAATTCAATTGATTGGACATGATTGGAAAAGCACATACCTGTCTATATAAGGTCCCACAGTTGACAGTGCATGTCAGAGCAAAAACCAGCCTTGAGTCTTCTTGGGTATGACGGTAAAAGCTTGGCAACCTTTCCAAATTATGTCCAATCAATTGAATTTATCATAGGTGGACTCCATTCAAGTTGTAGAAACATCAAGGATGATCAATGGAAACAGGATGCACCTGAGCTCAATTTCGAGTCTGATAGCAAAGGGTCTGAATACTAATTTAAATAAGGTATTTCTCAAGGGGTCTGAATATATATATATATATATATATATATATATATATATATATATATATATATATATATATATATATATACACACACAAAAGTATGTGGACACCCCTTCAAATTAGCGGATTTAGCTATTACAGCCACACCTGTTGCTGACAGGTGTATAAAATCTAACATAGCATTCAATCGCCATAGAAAAACATTGGCTGCAGAATGGCCTTACTGAAGAGCTCAGTGACTTTCAATGTGGCACCATCATAGGATGCCACCTTTCCAACAAGTCAGTTCGTCAAATTTCTGCCCTGCTAGAGCTGCCCCGGTCAACTGTAAGTGCTATTATTGTGAAGTGGAAAAGTCTAGGAGCAACAATGACTCAGCCGCGAAGTGGAAGCCACACAAGCTCAAAGAACGGGACCGCCGAATGCTGAAGTGTGTGGCACGTAATAATCGTCTGTCCTCGTTTGCAACACTCACTACCGAGTTCCAAACTGCCTCTGGAAGCAACATCAGCATAATAACTGTTTGTCGGGAGCTTTATGAAATGGGTTTCCATGGCCGAGCAGCCGCACAAAAGCCTAAGATCACCATGTGCAATGCCAAGCATCGGCTGGAGTGGTGTAAAGCTCGCCGCCATTGGACTCTGGAGCAGTGGAGTGATGAATCACGCTTCACCATCTGGCAGTCCGAGGGACGAATCTGGGTTTGGCGGATACCAGGAGAACGCTACCTGCCCGAATGCATAGTGCCAACTATAAAGTCTGGTGGAGGAGAAATAAGGGTCTGTTTTTCATGGTTCGGGCTCCTTAGTTCCAGTGAAGGGAAATCTTAACGCTACTGCATACAATGACATTCTAGATGATTGTGTGCTTCCAACTTTGTGGCAACAGTTTGGGGAAGGTCCTTTCCTGTTTCAGCCTGACAATGCCCCCATGCACAAAGCGAGGTCCATACAGAAATGGTTTGTCGAGATCAGTGTGGAAGAACTTAACTGGCGTGCACAGAGCCCTGATCTCAACCCCATCGAACACCTTTGGGATGAATTGGAACACTGACTGCGAGCCAGGCCTAATCGCCCAACATCAGCGCCCGACCTCACTGACGCTCTTGTAGCTGAATGGAAGCAAGTCCCCGCAGCAATGTTCCAACATTCAGTGGAAAGCCTTCCCAGAAGTGTGGAGGCTGTTATAGCAGAAAAGGGGGGGGGACCAACTCCATATCAATGCCCATGATTTTGGAATGAGATGTTCGACGAGCAGGTGTCCACATACTTCTGGTCATGTGGTGTAGCTAGCTACGTTCCCTAGCTACAGTTACAGTTATAGAATTCTGTAAAGAACTTGCTTTCTATTTTCAACCCAGCCTCCCGGCCCTGGGACAGACGGACACACGCAACATCAGGGGATTTAGGTTCCTCTTTCTAATAATAGGTTGCGGTTGAGAGATAATTACATTGGCCTGGATGTTCCCATGGTAGGGTGTGGGTAATTTATGTGTTGTAAACACTGCTCAGCCCCTACATTAAAGGATTAGCTTATTCCAGAGTAAATGTTTGTCAGACATGTCACGCAATAGTTGGCATGGAATATTGTCTCGGCTTGACTCAGTGTCACAGGTTGGGTCTGAACCCCAGTCTCCCACAAGAGGAACCAGGCATCTTAACCAGTAGCCAAATAGGAACTTCACTCTTCGCCAAAGGGTGACAGTATCTATGTTTCCATGAACTTGTCCAATGTTATTTTTTTTGTTGACGTTTAGAAAGTTTGCATAGAAAATAGATGTGACGATTGGTGCGTTTCCATTCAACCATCTTCTGTCGATTAAATCAGCTGGACGTGATGACGTCACACACAAAATATGCGAAAGTATTCACCACCCTTGGAATTGTTCCTATTTTGTTGCCTTACAACCTGTAATAAATAAACAAAATGGGGGGGGGGGTTTGTATCATTTGATTTACACAACATGCCTACCACTTTGAAGATGCAAAATATTTTTTATTGTGAAACAAACAAGAAATAAGACCAAAAAAAAAAAAAAAACTTGAGCGTGCATAACTATTCACCCACCTATTCACCCACCCTACATATCCCATAGAAACCAATCCATCATAATGAAGCAGTAATCTCTGGATACACCCCGTCACCCACCCTACATATCCCATAGAACCCAATCCATCATAATGAAGCAGTAATCTCTGGATACACCCCGTCACCCACCCTACATATCCCATAGAAACCAATCCATCATAATGAAGCAGTAATCTCTGGATACACCCCATCACCCACCCTACATATCCCATAGAAACCAATCCATCATAATGAAGCAGTAATCTCTGGATACACCCCGTCACCCACCCTACATATCCCATAGAAACCAATCCATCATAATGAAGCAGTAATCTCTGGATACACCCCATCACCCACCCTACATATCCCATAGAAACCAATCCATCATAATGAAGCAGTAATCTCTGGATACACCCCGTCACCCACCCTACATATCCCATAGAAACCAATCCATCATAATGAAGCAGTAATCTCTGGATACACCCCGTCACCCACCCTACATATCCCATAGAAACCAATCCATCATAATGAAGCAGTAATCTCTGGATACACCCCGTCACCCACCCTACATATTCCATAGTAACCAATCCATCATAATGAAGCAGTAATCTCTGGATACACCCCATCACCCTACTGTATACTACCAACATTGTTGACGTTTAATTAATCCTTTGACTCTAAACAAGAGTGTTCAGTTTAGTTTCAGTTTCAGACCTATATTCTATATTATTTTCTTAAAGTGCCAATATCACAATATGTGATTGGTACAGCCATTATTAGCCTAAATAAATTCTGGACTAAAAATGTGCTTAACAAGTCACATAATACGTTTCAAAGAGTGTTTAGCATGATTTTTGAATGACTACCTCATCTCTCTCCACACATTAAATTATCTGTAAGGTCCACAAAGACCAGGCAGGTCTTCCAATGCCTCGCAAAGAAGGGCACCTATTGGTATATGAAAAATCAAAAATCAAAGCAGACATTGAATATCCCTTTGAGCATGGTGAAGTTATTAATTACACTTTGGATAGTGTATCAATACACCCAGTCACTACAAAGACATAGGCGTCCTTCCTAACTCAGTTGCTAAAGTGGAAGGAAACCGATCAGGGATTTCACTATGATGCCAATGGTGACTTTAAAACAGTTACAGAGTTGAATGGCTGTGATAGGAGAAAACTGAGGATGGATCAACAACATTGTGGTTACTCCACAATACTAACCTAATTGACACAGTGAAAACAAGGAAGCCTGTACAGAATAAAAATATTCCAAAACATGCATCCTGTTTGCAATAATGCACTAAAGTAAAACTGCAAAGAAATTGGCAAAGAAATGACATTTATGTCCTGAATACAAAGTGTTATGTTTGGGGCAAATCCAACACAACACATCACTGAGTACCACTCTCCATATTTTCAAGCATGGTGGTGGCTGCATCATGTTATGGGTATGCTTGTCATCGGCAAGGACTAGGGAGTTTTTTATGATAAAAATAAACGGAACATAGCTAAGCATAGGCAAACTCCTAGAGGAAAACCTGGTTCAGTCTGCTTTCCAACAGACACTGGGAGACAAATTCACCTTTCAGCAGGACAATAACCTAAAACACAAAGCCAAATATACACTGGAGTTGGTTACCAAGATGACACTGAATGTTCCTGAGTGGCCTAGTTACAGTTTTGACTTAAACCGTCTTGAAAATCTATGGCAAGACTTGAAAATGGCTGACTAGCAATGATCAACAACCAATATTTAAAAGAATAATGTGCAAATATTGTACAATCCAGGTGTGCAAAGCTCTTAGAGACTTACCCAGAAAGACTCACAGCCGTAATTGCTGCCAAAGGTGATTCTAACATGTATTGACTCAGGGGGTTGAATACTTATGTAAATGAGATATTTCTCATCAAGATAGTGTTTTATTTTTATTTTTAAAAAATGTTAGAATTTGTCTTCCACTTTGACATCACAGAGTATTTTGTGTAGATCGTTGACCAAAAAATATATATTAAATCAATTTCAATCCCACTTTGTAACACAACAAAATGTGGAAAAAGTCAAGGTGTGTGAATACATTCTGAAGGCACTGTAAATACCTCATGAGCTTAGTTCAACAGTCTTACCCCATCAGAACCCAACATATACAGTTCCGTGAAAAGGTACTTGCCCCCTTTTAAATTTCTCTACTTTTGCATATTTTTGATACTGAATGTTATCAGATCTTCAACCAAAACCTAATATTAGATCAAGGGAACCTGAGTGAACAAATCACACAACAATTACAGTGAGGGAATAAAGTATTTGATCCCCTGCTGATTTTATACGTTTGCCAACTGACAAAGACATGATCAGTCTATAATTTTAATGGTAGGTTTATTTGAACAGCGAGAGACAGAATAACAACAAAAAAATCCAGAAAAACGCATGTCAAAAATGTTATAAATTCATTTGCATTTTAATGAGGGAAATAAGTATTAAACCCCTCTGCAAAACATGACATGGCAAAACCCTTGTTGGCAATCACAGAGGTCAGACGTTTCTTGTAGTTGGCCACCAGGTTTGCACACATCTCAGGAGGGATTTTGTCCCACTCCTCTTTGCAGATCTTCTCCAAGTCATTAAGGTTTTGAGGCTGACGTCTCCAGACCTTAATGTGCTTCTTCTTGAGCCACTCCTCTGTTGCCTTGGCCATGTGTTTTGGGTCATTGTCATGCTGGAATACCCATCCACAACCCATTTTCAATGCCCTGGCTGAGGGAAGGAGGTTCTCACCCAAGATTTGACGGTTCCTGGCCCCGTCCATCGTCCCTTTGATGCGGTGAAGTTGTCCTGTCCCCTTAGCAGAAAAACACCCTCAAAGCATAATGTTTCCACCTCCATGTTTGACGGTGGGGATGGTGTTCTTGGGGTCATAGGCAGCATTCCTCCTCCTCCAAACACGGCGAGTTGAGTTGATGCCAAAGAGCTCGATTTTGGTCTCATCTGACCACAACACTTTCACCCAGTTCTCCTCTGAATCATTCAGATGTTCATTGGCAAACTTCAGACGGGCCTGTATATGTCCTTTCTTGAGCAGTGGGACCTTGAGGGCGCTTCAGGATTTCAGTCCTTTACGGCGTAGTGTGTTACCAATTGTTTTCTTGGTGACTATGGTCCCAGCTGCCTTGAGATCATTGACAAGATCCTCCCGTGTAGTTCTGGGCTGATTCCTCACCGTTCTCATGATCATTGCAACTCCACGAGGTGAGATCTTGCATGGAGCCCCAGGCCGAGGGAGATTGACAGGTCTTTTGTGTTTCTTCCATTTGCGAATAATCGCACCAATTGTTGTCACCTTCTCACCAAGCTGCTTGGCGATGGTCTTGTAGCCCATTCCAGCCTTGTGTAGGTCTACAATCTTGTCCCTGACATCATTGGAGAGCTCTTTTGTCTTGGCCATGGTAGAGAGTTTGGAATCTGATTGATTGATTGCTTCTGTGGACAGGTGTCTTTTATACAGGTAACAAACTGAGATTAGGAGCACTCCCTTTAAGAGTGTGCTCCTAATCTCAGCTCGTTACCTGTATAAAAAAGACACCTGGGAGCCAGAAAGCTTTCTGATTGAGAGGGGGTCAAATACTTATTTCCCTCATTAAAATGCAAATCAATTTATAACATTTTTGACATGCGTTTTTCTGGATTTTTTTGTTGTTATTCTGTCCCTCACTGTTCAAATAAACCTACCATTACAATTATAGACGGACCATTTCTTTGTCAGTGGGCAAACGTACAAAATCAGCAGGGGATCAAATACTTTTCCCCCCTCACTGTACACACTTATTTCTGAAAACAAAGTTATGCAACACCCAATGCCCCTGTGTGAAAAAGTAATTGCCCCCTTATGCTAAATTACTGGTACGCTTCCTGTAGTTGTTGTCTTTGGCACACTCTTCCATGATGATTGGTCCCATTAAGTCTGGCGAAAACCAAACACTGCATTCCCACAGTATAATAATAAGCCATTTAGCAGACTCGTTTATCCAAAGCGACTTACAGTCGTGCGTGCATAAATTTTTTTGTGTATGGGTGGTCCCGGGGATTGAACCCACTACCTTGGCGTTACAAGCGCCGTGCTCTACCAGCTGAGCTACAGAGGACCACAGTAAGAACCTCATACCAACAGTCAAGCAGGTGATGGTTTAGAGATGCTTTGCTTCCTCAGGATCTGGACGACTTGCCTTAATAGAAGGAACCATGAATTCTGCTCTGTATCAGAGGATTCTAAAGGAGAATGTCAGGCCATCCGTCTGTGAGCTGAAGCTGAAGCACAGCTGGTTGATGCAGCAAGACATTGATCCAAAACACACAATCAAGTCTACATGAAAATTGTTTAAAAAAGCAACACATTTAAAGTTTTGGAATGGCTTAGTCAAAGTCCTGACCTAATCCCAATTGAGATGTTGTGGTAGGACTTGACACAATCAGTTCATGCTTGAAAACCCACAAATGTCGCTGAGTTAAAGCAGTTCTGCATGCAAGAGTGGGCCAAAATTCCTGATTGGTCAACAACTACAGGAAGCATTTGGTTGCAGTCATTGCAGCTACAGGTGGCACAACCAGTTACTTTCTCACAGAGGGGATTTGGGTGTTGCATAACTTTGTTAATTAAATAAATAAAACGGCCCTGTAAGCTTGCTTTATTCCATGTTAGTAAAACATATAATGGTAAACAAACACTGTATTCAAAACATGTTTAAAACTATATTTTTGATCTCATGAATGGCCAGTCTTTGCATCCATAGCTCTGTCTATGAAATTTATAGAATGGTCACATTTCTCCATCCCCACCCCTCAGCCATTTACCAAAAAAGGGCAGATGACTGCTTTGTTATTGTTTGAATCAAATCAAATCAAATCAAATGTTATTGGTCACATGCGCCGAATACAACAGGTGCAGACATTACAGTGAAATGCTTACTTACAGCCCTTAACCAACAGTGCATTTATTTTAAACAAAAAAAGTAAGAATAAAACAACAACAAAAAAAGTGTTGAGAAAAAAAGAGCAGAAGTAAAAGAAAGTGACAGTAGGGAGGCTATATATACAGTAAAATAAAGTGACAGTAGGGAGGCTATATATACAGGGGGGTACCGTTGCAGAGTCAATGTGCGGGGGCACCGGCTAGTTGAGGTAGTTGAGGTAATATGTACATGTGGGTAGAGTTAAAGTGACTATGCATAAATACTTAACAGAGTAGCAGCAGCGTAAAAAGGATGGGGTGGGGGGGCAGTGCAAATAGTCCGGGTAGCCATGATTAGCTGTTCAGGAGTCTTATGGCTTGGGGGTAGAAGCTGTTGAGAAGTCTTTTGGACCTAGACTTGGCACTCCGGTACCGCTTGCCGTGCGGTAGCAGAGAGAACAGTCTATGACTAGGGTGGCTGGAGTCTTTGACAATTCTGAGGGCCTTCCTCTGACACCGCCTGGTATAGAGGTCCTGGATGGCAGGGAGCTTTGCCCCAGTGATGTACTGGGCCGTACGCACTACCCTCTGTAGTGCCTTGCGGTCAGAGGCCAAGCAGTTGCCATACCAGGCGGTGATGCAACCAGTCAGGATGCTCTCGATGGTGCAGCTGTAGAATTTTTTGAGGATCTGAGGACCCATGCCAAATCTTTTTAGTCTCCTGAGGGGGAATAGGCTTTGTCGTGCCCTCTTCACGACTGTCTTGGTGTGTTTGGACCATGATAGTTTGTTGGTGATGTGGACACCAAGGAACTTGAAGCTCTCAACCTGTTCCACTACAGCCCCGTCGATGAGAATGGGGGCGTGCTCAGTCCTCTTTTTTTTCCTGTAGTCCACAATCATCTCCTTTGTCTTGGTCACGTTGAGGGAGAGGTTGTTGTCCTGGCACCACACGGCCAGGTCTCTGACCTCCTCCCTATAGGCTGTCTCATCGTTGTCAGTGATCAGGCCTACCACTGTTGTGTCGTCTGCAAACTTAATGATGGTGTTGGAGTCGTGCCTGGCCATGCAGTCATGTGTAAACATGAACTCCCGAGTGGCGCAGTGGTCTAAGGCACTGCATCGCAGTGCTAGCTGTGCCACTAGAGATCCTGGTTCGAATCCAGGCTCTGTCGTAGCCGGCCGTGACCGGGAGACCCATGGGGCGGCGCACAATTGGCCCAGCGTCGTCCAGGGTAGGGAAGGGAATGGCCGGCAGGGGTGTAGCTCAGTTGGTAGAGCATGGCGTTTGCAACGCCAGGGTTGTGGGTTCGATTCCCATGGGGGTATGAAAAATAAAAAATGATGTATGCACTCACTAACTGTAAGTCACTCTGGATAAGAGCGTCTGCTAAATGACTAAAATGTAAATGTAAATGTAAACAGGGAGTACAGGAGGGGACTGAGCACGCACCCCTGAGGGGCCCCCGTGTTGAGGATCAGCGTGGAAGATAGGTTGTTACCTACCCTTACCACCTGGGGGCGGCCCGTCAGGAAGTCCAGGATCCAGTTGCAGAGGGAGGTGTTTAGTCCCAGGATCCTTAGCATAGTGATGAGCTTTGAGGGCACTATGGTGTTGAACGCTGAGCTGTAGTCAATGAATAGCATTCTCACGTAGGTGTTCCTCTTGTCCAGGTGGGAAAGGGCAGTGTGGAGTGCAATAGAGATTGCATCATCTGTGATCTGTTGGGGCGATATGCAAATTGGAGTGGGTCTAGGGTTTCTGGGATAATGGTGCTGATGTGAGCCATGACCAGCACTTCATGGCTACAGACGTCAGTGCTACGGGCCAGTAGTCCTTTAGGCAGGTTATCTTAGTGTCCTTGGGCACGGGGACTATGGTGGTCTGCTTGAAACATGTTGGTATTACAGACTCAGTCAGGGACATGTTGAAAATGTCGGTGAAGACACTTGCCAGTTGGTCAGCACATGCTCGGAGTACACGTCCTGGTAATCCGTCTGGCCCTGCGGCCTTGTGAATGTTGACCTGCTTAAAAGGCTTACTCACATCGGCTACGGAGAGCATGATCACATAGTCATCCGGAACAGCTGGTGCTCTCATGCATGCTTCAGTGTTGCTTGCCTCGAAGCGAGCATAGAAGTGGTTTAGCTCATCTGGTAGGCTTGTGTCACTGGGCAGCTCGCGGCTGTGCTTCCCTTTGTAGTCTGTAATAGTTTTCAAGCCCTGCCACATCCGACGAGCGTCAGAGCCGTGTAGTACAATTCAATCTTAGTCCTGTATTGACTCTTTGCCTGTTTGATGGTTCGTCGGAGGGCATAGCGGGATTTCTTATAAGCGTCCGGGTTAGAGTCCCACTCCTTGAAAGTGGCAGCTCTACCCTTTAGCTCAATGCGGATGTTGCCTGTAATCCATGGCTTCTGGTTGGGGTATGTACGTACGGTCAATGTGAGGACGACGTCATCGATGCACTTATTGATGAAGCTAGTGACTGATGTGGTGTACTCCTCAATGCTATCTGAAGAATCCCGGAACATGTTCCAGTCTGTGCTAGCAAAACAGTCCTGTAGCTTAGCATCTGTGTCATCTGACCACTTTTTTATTAACCAAGTCACTGGTGCTTCCTGCTTTAGTTTTTGCTTATAAGCAGGAATCAGGAGGATAGAGTTATGGTCAGATTTGCCAAATGGAGGGCGAGTGAGAGCTTTGTATGCGTCTCTGTGTGTGGAGTAAAGGTGGTCTAGAGTTTTTTTTCCTCTGGTTGCACATGTAACATGATGGTAGAAATGAGGTAGGACGGATTTAAATTTCCCTGCATTAAAGTGCCCGGCCACTAGGAGCGCTGCCTCTGGGTGAGCGTTTTCCTTTGCTTATGGCCTTATACAGCTCATTGAGTGCAATCTTAATGCCAGCATTGGTTTGTGGTGGTAAATAGACAGCTATGAAAAATATAGATGAAAACTCTCTTGGTAAATAGTGTGGCAAAACCTCGAGACTTCCTTAGTATTTGACTTTGTGCACCAGCTGTTGTTTACAAATATACACAGACCGCCACCCCTTGTCTTACCGGAGTCAGCCGTTCTATCCTGCCGATGTAGCGTATAGCCCACTAGCTGTATGTTGTCCATGTCGTCGTTCAGCCACGACTCGGTGAAACATAAGATATTACTGTTTTTAATGTCCCGTTGGTAGGATAAGCGTAATCGTAGGTCATCTAATTTATTTTCCAATGATTGAAGATTGGCTAATAGGATTGATGGAAGAGGCAGTTTACTCGCTCGCCGTCGGATCCTTACAAGGCACCCCGACCTACGTCCACGATATCTCTGTCTCTTTCTCCTGCGAATGACGGGGATTTGGGCCTTGTCGGGTGTCTGTAGGATAACCTTTGCGGCCGCCTCGTTGAAGAAAAAATCTTCGTCCAATACGAGGTGAGTAATCGCTGTCCTGATATCCAGAAGCTCTTTTTGGTTATAAGAGACGATGGCAGAAACATTATATACAGAATAAATTACAAATAATGTGAAAAAACACACATAATAGTACAATTGGTTAGAGGGCTGTAAAATGGCAGCCATCTTCTCCGGCGACATCATCACTCCCTAGGATATTTCCTAGGAAACAGGCACAGCTGTTTCCTAGGAAATATAAACACACCATGTAAAGTGTTGGTCTCATGTTTCATGAGCTGAAATAAAAGATCAACAGACATTTTCCATACGCACAAAAAGCTTATTTCGCTCCAATTTTGTGCACACATTTATTTACATCCCTGTTAGTGAGCATTTCTCCTTTGCCAAGATAATCCATCCACCTGACAGGTGTGGCATATTTTTTTTTGTGATCCAATTGACATTTTAGTCATTTAGCAGACGCTCTTATCCAGAGCGACTTACAATTAGTGAGTGCATAAATTTCATACTGGGAATCTCAAGTTTTGAGGGAGTGTGCAATTGGCACGCTGACTGCAGGAATGTCCACCAGAGCTGTTCCAAGATAATTGAATGTTAATTTCTCTACCATAAGCCAATTACCAATTTCTCTCAATGTCATTTTAGAGATTTTGGCAGTACGTCCAACCGGCCTAACAACCGCAGACCATGTGTAACCATGACAGCACAGAACCTCCATATCTGGCTTTTTCACCTGCGGGATCATCTGAGACCAGCCACCCGGACAGCTGATGAAACTGAGGAGTATTTCGTTGAAATTATTGCATGTTGCGTTTATTTTTTTGTTCAGTATACAAAGCTACAAATGTCCAGGGATGCTCAAATCAACGTGTTCAATCGAAAAGAAGTGTTTCTTGTTGGAAAAGTTCAGATAGTATCTCCCCGTTTCACTCCCTGTTTCAGACACTGAACATGTCTCCATAGACAACGTGGTCCCTCAGTAGTCCAGGTTAACATCCCTACTCTAATCAGTTCAATGCCCATCAGTTCTCTGAATGGGCGAAAGGTGGCTTCTATCATTCTAGTTATACAGTCCATTGATTCATGGGAACGCAGCAGCAGTACAGGGCACCACACAGTATTTCCGGTGTCACCTACTGCCGTTGTTCTCTTGAACAAGGCACTTAGCCCCCAAACTGCTCCAGGGGTGCTGATCTGTGGACTGTGTGTAGTAGTGTCTTGTGGAGTTGTGACAGAAATAAAATTACTACTAATTTCCGTTCTAGCATCTATTCTACTCCCCTGTAATTTGTTGTGGGCTATGGAAAAAATGTAATCTTGAAGGTCAATCAGCATTAACAATCTGTAGGTGTGCTTCTTTCTCAATAAGATTACAAGGACTCCTGACCACATAATAACTAGGCCTACTCCTCCCCAAATCTAGTGGGGACTGTAGATATGTCTCATTGTTGTTTTTTTGTCCTGATTTTATTAATCCGCTTTCAACATTAATTGTTTTTCTTCTGTTTGTTTTTTTTCATCTTTTTTTATAACGCTTTTTAAAATGTAACTTAAAAGAGTATTACTATTATCATTAATCAATCAATTAAGTATTCAATCAAACCATTCAGTGGACATCAGCTCACCATAGCTCACTGGCCTCTCTATGACCTGATCCAGGAGCTGGTTCCTCAGGTAGAAGGTGTAGTTGACTGCTCCTCCAGCCTGCACCACCAGCTGGGTACGGAGGGAAAGGAGAAGGCCCGGGGCCCTGGAGGACTGGGTCACTGAGATGTTATGGGTGAGGTTATGGCCATGCGGGTCCAACCAGCGGACCTCTGGTTCTGGGTAACCTTCAGTCTCATAGAGGAAGGTGACTTTAGAGGGGTGGGCCTGGAATGTGAAGTGAGGCTCTGTGTAGAATGCTAGAGAGAGAGAGAGAGAGAGAGAGAGAGAGAGAGAGAGAGAGAGAGAGAGAGAGAGAGAGAGAGAGAGAGAGAGAGAGAGAGAGAGAGAGAGAGAGAGAGAGAGAGAGAGAGAGAGAGAGAGAAACAGAGAGAGAGAGAGAGAGAGAGAGAGAGAGAGAGAGAGAGAGAGAGAGAGAGAGAGAGAGAGAGAGAGAGAGAGAGAGAGAGAGAGAGAGAGAGAGAGACAGAAACATCTTAAGTACATTTTCCCCTTATCTTTTCCTTTAAAGTTTCTTAATTTTAAGTCAGTTGCACAAAACATTTTCCCATTCAATTAAAAACTTAAGAGTGCCCATGAGGTCCCTTAAGTGCTTCATTCAGTATGTACTGTATAACAATCTAAACAGCATTTGTGGAGGTGAATGTTGCTTTCCTCTGCCCTGGTTTCAAAAAGAAAACATCCACCAGCAAGCTAGGTAGCTAAACAATGAAAGGTGCACAATCCATGCCTACAAAGCTAGCTGTCTTGCTAGCTACCTACTCTGTAAGCTAGCTGTCTTGCTAGCTACCTACTCTGTAAGATAGCTTGACGTGCTAGAAAGGAATAGAAACAAGTTGATAAAAGTAGTTAAAGTAACTAAAATAAACCTCTTATTGTGTTCTGAATCCATTCGTTTCTCCTGTCTTGAATGTAAAAGTTATATTTTGCAATCACAAAATAAATGTGATCTCTTTGACATTCATTCAGTGTATTAGGTCATCTCCGTGGTAACCAGATACTCCTTTTTGCCATACATGCCTTCAAACTACAGTAAAACCCTTAGATTACGCCCCTTACCTAATGAAATGTTTGAGGGGCTCTATGCAACGCCCATAAACAATTCCCTTAGGTAAGTGGAAATTATTCCTTAAGGTAAACCCTTAAGGGAATCACTTATGACCCGGTTGCATAAAACACCTTCAGCTAATTTTCCTCTGATCTTTTCCCTTAAAGTTTCCTTAACTAAGTCAGTTGCACAAAACATTTTTAAGGTGAATTTCCCCCTTAAATTAAGTTTAAAAGTTTTAAGGGTGCCCATGAGGTCCTTTTAACTCGTTAGATGCCAATAGAATTCTAGAATGATGCTGTAGATTACTGAGAATTTTCAAGATAAAGCTCATTTTCGAAAACACATTTCAAACAAACAGACTCAAGAAAAAAAGGACAATTTGAAGTTAATTAGAAGTTAACTTATTTTTAAAGAGCACAGCCTCTTATTTTAAATGACACCACATTCATGTCAATAGGAATATCACTCATTTTGACCTCCATTTTGACCTCCATTGTGTAAAGACACTATCAAAAAATGATTAACACTCAACACAACAAAAGCCCTAGAGTATTTACATTGTAATACATTTGACTAAATTACTCACTTCAAAATGTAAGAAGTATAATATACTATACTATACTTCTAAATATTATTTACATATAAATAATATAAATATAAATATAAATACATTTAAATAAATACATTCTCCAAAATATGACCAGAGGACAATATTCAGAAAGTGTTTCAAAACCCACACAAAGTAGGCTATTGGATTGACAACGATTCTTACTTCTGTAACAATGTCAAAATGCAAACAACTATTCAGAGACTATTTCCAAATGTAGGTAACCTCTCTCAATAAGATTCAGTACAGACCAGGCCTGACAGAAAATGTAGAAATAGTAGCCTACTTTGACAACAATTCAATGAATGCAACAAGTATTTGATAGAGAGAAAAGATACGAAACATAACAACTGTTCAGAGACAATAAAAGATGTGTAGGACAAAATCCATATTTTCACTTTAGTGTTTTGCATTTAGGCTACAACATGTCATGGGACTTCTGGCCCCATGCCTGCAGAGTGGCACAGAACAGATAGAGCACACAAAGGAGGTTCCTATACTCTGGAGGCACATCACACACCCCCTCTCTTGTGCCCTTTCAAACTTCCCTTGCTTTCAAATGAGTTACAGCTCTGTCCACACGCCTTGGTGCCACACTCTTGGCTCCCCTCTTCCTGCCACTGTAGCCACATCGCATCTCTCCTCCGATCAACTCTTTGATTTCTTGCCTGACAGACTAACTACAGAGTTTGCTAAATGTTAGCTGATTAGTTACAAAGCTGGGACAGTTTCCAAATGAATTGCATCGGTAGAAACGGGGCAATTAATCATGCAACATGTTAGCTGGCTATGTAAACACATATACAACTCATCGTATGAGCTCCACTGTGCGGGAATCTACTATCCTGACACGACAGCTAAGCTGTAAAATGCTAGGAAAACGAGGCGCTGTATAGTCTATGTGTCACGTTCGTTTACAGACGTGTCAGACCAAGGCGCAGCGTGATATGCATACATGTTTACTAGACTTGTAAACACAACGACAAAACAAGAAACGAAACGTATAGTCCAAGGTACACAAACAACATACCTCACACGGAACAAGATCCCACAACCCACTAGTGCCAATAGGCTGCCTAAGTATGGTCCCCAATCAGAGACAACGAGCTACAGCTGCCTCTGATTGGGAACCACACCCGGCCAACACTGAAATAGACATACTATATTCTACAACATAGAACTAACACAACAAGGAATACTGTCACGCCCTGACTCAGGTGACGCTTATATGTTGAGTCAGGGTGTGTGTATTCCTTGTTGTGTTAGTTCTATGTTGTAGAATCTAGTATGTCTATTTCAATGTTGGCCGGTGTGGTTCCCAATCAGAGGCAGCTGTAGCTGTAGGCCTGGCCTGTTCCTGCCCCTCGCACCAAGCCAGTGGTGCGCGTCGCCAGGCCGGCCCGGCCTGTTCCTGCCCCTCGCACCAAGCCAGTTGTGCGCGTCGCCAGCCCGGCCCGGCCTGTTCCTGCTCCTCGCATCAAGCCAGTGGTGCGCGTCGCCAGTCCGGCCTGGCCTGTTCCTGCTCCTCGCACCAAGCCAGTGGTGCGCGTCGCCAGCACGGCCCGGCCCGTTCCTGCTCCTCGCATCAAGCCAGTGGTGCGTGTTCCTAGTCCGGTCCGGCCCGTGCCTGCTCCTCGCACCAGACCAGTGGTGCGTGTGTCCAGTCCGGCACGGCCCGTGCCTGTTCCACCGGTGCCTGGTCCGGCACCGGTCAGCTGCTCCACTCCAGAGCCAGAGCAGTCCGCTCCACCGGTGCCTGATCCAGCTCTGGTTAGCTGCTCCACTCCGGAGCCAGAGCAATCCGCTCCACCGTGGTCCAGTCCAGCTCCGGTCAGCGGATCCACTCCGGAGCCAGAGCAGTCCGCTCCACCGGTGCCCAGTTCAGCTCCGGTCAGCTGCTCCACTCCGGAGCCAGAGCAATCCGCTCCACCGGGGTCCAGTCCAGCTCCGGTCAGCGGCTCCACTCCGGAGCCAGAGCAGTCCGCTCCACCGGTGCCTGATCCAGCTCCGGTCAGCGGCTCTACTCCGGAGCCAGAGCAGTTCGCGCCACCGTCGTCGGGTTCAGCTCCAGTCAGCGGTTCCAGTCCAGACCCAGACGTCAGCCCCTCTCCAGGTTCGGGGTCTCCCACACCAGGGTCCAGACAGGGCTTGGTACTTCGTGGGAGGAAGGAGAGGGCAAGCAGTGCGCCGAGGTCCAGACCAGACCAGACCAGACCAGAACAGGGAGGCAGAGAATAGGTGGTGGTCACGCCCGGAGCCGGATCCGCCTCCGAGGCGGAATGCCCACCCGGCCCCTACCCTGTTATGTTTATGTTGCGCGGTCGGAGTCCGCACCTTTGGGGGGGGGGGGGGGTACTGTCACGCCCTGACTCAGGGGACGCTTATATGTTGAGTCAGGGTGTGTGTATTCCTTGTTGTGTTAGTTCTATGTTGTAGAATCTAGTATGTCTATTTCAATGTTGGCCGGTGTGGTTCCCAATCAGAGGCAGCTGTAGCTCGTTGTCTCTGATTGGGGACCATACTTAGGCAGCCTATTGGCACTAGTGGGTTGTGGGATCTTGTTCCGTGTAAGGTATGTTGTTTGTATCTACCTTGGACTTCATGTTTCGTTTAGTTTGTTGTTTTGTCGTTGTGTTTATTCGGTATAATAAACATGTACGCATATCACGCTGCGCCTTGGTCCGTCCCGTCTGTAAGCGATCGTGACACTATGAATATCTGTACCTGGCAAACATGACAAACCCTAACCTAAGCTCAACAAATACACACAAATTAGTCTAGCCTTCATTTCGGTGGCTAGTTAGCTGGTTGTCTGTATGGCTACCTAGTGAAAGTGACAGCCAACTGCGGTTAACGCGTCATGAGCACTGCCCAACTTTACCAGTACACACAACTTTTCTTGCCTGACAGACTAACTAGTTAGCTAGCTAGCTATAGCAAGCAGCTGGGCCGTTTCCTTATGAATTGCATCGGTAGAAACGAGACAAAACAACCAATTAGTTAGCTGACTATATACAGCTCAACAACTATTTCCATGAGACAGCGCGCTATCAATAGAGCGCCACCGCTGTCCGGTGATGTGCTCGCCTATACCAACCAAGTTAACTATCATGACGTGACAGGATTTGCTCATCTGTTAGCTCTTCCCCAAGTTTCACAGCATCAAACATCGACAACACCAAAAACATATATCTGCTGTTTACTTATTTCACTCACCTCGACATCATCTCTTTTCAAAGTGCAAGGACATGTGCGAATCCGTATCACCAACCAACATAGATAAAGCTTATTTCACAGTGAAAAGTCATGTCTGCTTCGGCGCTGTCATTTTGAGTAATAACGTTTAAAAAATAATTAAAAAGTCAAATGACAGCATACCCTGTTTCTGGTTGATGACAATAGCCACGCGAATACGACGACAGGTTGTTAGCAAGTCAATTTAGCAATACTGACACAGATATTATTGTTAGAAAAACAAGGCTGTTCGGGTTCTAAAGGGTTATTAACTGCTTTCATTCAGTATGGATACCAACGTAAACAGCATGTGTGGAGGTGAATGTCACTTTAATCTGCTCTGGTTACAAAAGAAAAACAGCTAGCTAACGTTCCTTAGCTAAACAAAGGAATGCACAATCCATGGCTACAACGCTAGCTGGCTAGTTAGCTATAGCTACTAGAAAGTAATATAAACAAGTTGAGAAAAAAAGAAGAAATGTGGTTTATTATCTTCTGAAGCAATTTTGTTATCCTGTCTTGATTGTAGAAGTTCTGTTGTGCTATCTCACAAAATGAAAACGATCTATTTGAGGAGACATTTATGGTGCGTTTGTAAATTCACTCTGGAGTGCCAAAGATGAGCGCTCAGAGTGCGCTCTGGGCGTTCGTAAATTCAGAGCGTTGTCAGATTGTCCGTTGGTAAATTCAGAGAGCACAACGGGGAGTAGGGTTGATCCAACCGTTCTGACCTCACAACGGCAGTCATGCACCCAAGCTAACTGGGGTGCGTTCGGATATTCCCTCTGGCTATCTACTCAGAGCTCTCTCGTCTGAGTGTGCCAAAAGCGCATAATAACTGATACATTTACGAACGCTCAACACCCGTTGACTATGGCCGGTGTCAGTAAACCTCGGCAAAAAAGTGTAATTAAATTGTTGCCAGCAGCACAGTTACAGTCACCAACTTGCTGGATAACATGAAAACAG